>NC_041231.1:105497381-105523272 GCF_002837175.3 Physeter macrocephalus | reverse complement strand
TTCCTCTGAAAGTGCCACAGAGCTGGACTCCCGACCCGCAGAGCTGGACTCCCGACCCACGAACACCCCTTCCTACCGCTGAAGTTTAACCCCCTCACTCCCCACCACCCGTCCTGGCCGCCTTCCTCCATGCATGGTCTGTGTCGCTGCCCCTTCCTTTTTAGCTTCTATTTGGCAAACATACTGGAAGGATAGTTCCAGAAAATGTGCTGTGTTTGTTTGGAATGGTTCGATTACCAGGGACAGGGGCATTTTCTTCTTCATTGTGTGTTTCCAAAGTGTGGGCATTGGCCACGTATTACTTCGGTCATTTCATCAGGATGTTTAACGTGGCTCGTGCTCTTTGGGCTATGGTGTGAGCACAGCATTGCTGGTATCCCCTGTGTTTGGAATGTCACACTTCTGGTAATAGTCTACATTGTGCTTGTCTTCTCCAAAGCCACTTAACACTTTTGCCTTCTATAAATCTTGTAATTAAAGCCCCCAGGTCTTTTTACATGAAGTGTTGCTAAATCATGACTCTCCCATCTTATCTTCATCTTTATGAGTAGTTAAGATATAAATTATACAGTAGTAAAGGGTGCTAGTACATTAGACTAGATAAACCACCAGCATGCCTTTGAAAGGGAGCCACTAGGATCTAATTCAAGTGGTAAGAATTCCACGGACTGCGCCAGGCCTCAGTCTAAGGCGTCTGCTTTGAGAGCCGAGTGGGCATTTTGAGATTTCTGGTTGGTTGGTTGGTTTTTTGAAGTGTAGCTGATTTATAATACTGTGTTAGTTTCAGATTTTTCAGATTGTTTTCCATTATAGGTTATTATAAGATATTGAATATAGTTTCCTCTTCTCTACAGTAAATCCTGTTGTTTATCTGTCTTATCTACAGTAGTGTGTATCTGTTAATCCCATGCTCCTAATTTATCCCTACCCACCTCCCTTCCCCCTTTGGTAACCATACGTTTATTTCCTATTATATCTGTAAGCCTGTTTCTGTGTTGTATATAGATTCATTTCTA
This sequence comes from Physeter macrocephalus, assembly GCF_002837175.3. Taxonomy (NCBI): domain Eukaryota; kingdom Metazoa; phylum Chordata; class Mammalia; order Artiodactyla; family Physeteridae; genus Physeter; species Physeter macrocephalus. Next base: position 105,522,256 of record NC_041231.1, on the reverse strand, counting down.
TTATTTTTTAGATTCCACATATAAGTGATATCACATAATATCTGTCTTTGTCTGACTTACTTCACTTAGTATGATAATCTCTAGGTCCATCCATGTTGCTGCAAATGGTAAGATGTTATTCTTTTTATGGCTGAGTAGTATTCCATCGTACATATGTAGACCACATCTTCTTAAGCCAATCATCTGTTGATGGACAGTTAGGTTGTTTCCATATCTTGGCTCTTGTAAATAGTGCTGCTATGATCATTGGGTGCATGTGTCTTTTCGAATTAGAGTTTTCCAGATAAACGCCCAGGAGTGGGACTGCTGGATCACACGGTAGCTCTACTTTTAGGTTTTTAAAGATCCCCCATACTGTTTTCCCTAGTAGCAGCACCAATTTGCGTTCCCACCAACAGTGCAGGACGGTCCCAGAAGGAGCATTTTGACTATGGCCCCCTCTACCTCCCATCCTTCCGTCTCAGATCCACAAACTATTTCTTGGAATATTACCTCCTCCAAAAATTAAAATGTAAGAAATTCAAAGTAGTGATAAGCTGTGAAGGGGAGAGGGAGATGGTAATGGTTCTTTCTCTGGGGTAACAAATACAAGGGGACCATCTTATTTTATATCCTCTAGTATGTATAAAGTACTACATGATAAAAATTTTAATCATATAATAATTTTAAAAGTAATATGTAAGGTGGGTTTAAAATGGGAAGAAAATTCTCAGTGTCCTTTGAGTTTCTGAGTAAAAAAGAAAAAGGTAATGGAGAAAAATGAGGCGAGAGAAGGCATGAAATAAGCAGAAGGAAAGGAAGGGAAGAAAGATTTAAGACAGAGAAGGAAAATGAAAGAAGAATGAAAGTGAGAAAAAAGATACAGGCTGGGAAGACAGGTGGGAAGACAGGTAGGAAGGGTGGGGTTGGAGGGTCGGATGGAGGGCTGGCCAGCTGGGGAGCATGGAAGGAGGTAGGAGACGGGGCCAGTGAAGATGGGGAGGACCCACGATGCTGCAGGGTCAGGGGACACGGGGCAACGGAGAGCTGCCTCACACCCTCGAAATGGCACAGCAGATCTTCTTACCCCTTGGCCATGGGCCTCAGCCGTCTGAGAGTGTCAGCCTACCACCATTGTCCGGATGGGGCCCACAGCCAGGAGGTCCTGCCAGGTGGTGTTCCTTCGCAGTTCTGAAACCACATAACCCAGACTGGGACTTGAACCTACTGTCTTTTAATTGAGATCACATACCTGGTCTCAGGACTTAATGAAGCTCAGGTTCTTTATGTCTCATCACGGAAAGAATTCAGTGAGAGATAAACTGATAGGTAAGAAGTGGATTTATTTAGAGAGATACACATTCCATAGACAGAATGCAGTCCGTCTCAAAAGGTGAGAGTGGCCCTGGGAGAAACACACTCCACAGACAAAGTGTGGGCCATCTCAGAAGGTGGGAGGCCCCGAAATATGGGGTGGTTAGTTTTTATGGGCTGGGTAATTTCATAGGCTAATGAGCGGGGGGATTATTCCAACTATTTGGGGGAAAGGGCGGGGATTTCCAGGAACTGGGCCACTGCCCACTTCTTGGCCCATTTCCAGCCTTGGAAATGTCATGGCACCAGTGGGTGTGTCATTTAGCTAATGTATTATAATGAGCATGTAATGAGGCCCAAGGTCCACTGGAAGTCGAATCTTCCACCATCTTGGACCTAGTCGGTTCTAAGCAGTTTTTGTCATGTCCACAATGGCTGTGTCATTCTTTTGAAGGTTGTGCCCTGCCCCCTTCCCTCCTGTTTCAGCTCTGGTACAGAGTCTCCATAAACAGTGTGTGTCCCCATGTGACTCAGCTGTCCTTCCTTCCCTCCCCCAGGGCCTCAGCAGCAGCTTGCCTAACTACAACCCACAAGGGCCCTACAAGCCTCGGAAGGAAAAGCGACACCCTCCCGGGGAAATCTGCAAGGTAGGTGTGCACTGACTGTCCAGGCCTTTCTTGGTCACTCGGGGATCCCTGACTTCTGGGAGTAGGCATGCCGCCCTCTCCCCCCACACACACAGCATGGCAAAATTCCGCTTGTGTTAAAGAGTGACATTTTAAAAAAATGAAACCATAAAAATATATGTGACTCAGAGAAGTAAAGTAAAAAATATGAGTTGTGTTAAAAAAAAAAAAGAACAAAAGGATTAACAAGTACAGAAGACCAGTACAGTGGGTGGTCTACACTGGGTGGAGTATACCACAAAATGGCTTTTTTTTTTTTTCAACCTCTGCCTTCAAATCTTCCTCCCCGGTCTCTTCCTGACCTCTTGGGCTGAGCACACAGTTCTTTAGTCACTTGGTTGTAAGAGCAGCCTCATTCTGGTCATTACAATCCTGCCTCAGGTTTTAAAAAGTCAGGCCACGCTAAGCCGAAGATTAATTTCACATCCATTCAAAGACATTTCCCCTCCATCCATCTCCAGCAGGACTTGTGGCCCGAGGGTCCTCTGGGAAGGAGAGCAATGCTACTTTTGCCTGGGGTTCTGTTCCCCACCCCATCCCCCTCTGCTGCTTCTTACCCCTCTGGGCTTGGGTGGGAAGGAGGGTGAAAGAACAAAGCAAAAGTACTTTTACTTAAGTCCTGCAGCATGCTGCTTTGTGCCCCTGTGCCTAGAGAGTTCACATGTGCTGGTTCTTCCGGAGACCTTGGAGCGTGTCACCGTTGCCCTGTTGTCTGATCCAGGAGATGCACTCGGGGTAACCTCGTCTCATAGCCCCCCTCACCTACACTCATTACAGCCTGAGGGTCGGGGGTAAGGGTAAGGGGTTCCTCGCCAACCAGTCACTTTGGGTGGGGCATCAGAAAGATGGCCAGACTACTCGTGACAATCTTGGAGCCCCTCATTTGGCCGTGAGGGGCCATAGGAGGGGCTCCCCAAACCACGCACCCACTCCCGAGATCTGTCTTATGCGTGGATCCCTTTGGCAGTTTGGCGAAGCTTAGGCAATCCCTTCTCAGGGTAATGTTTCTAAATTGATAAAATAAAATATGTGGTATGGAAACATTATATTGAAGTACAGCTCTCAAAAGCAGTTTTTAAAATGTGCTCTCTAATATGTGTGCTATTTTATTGACACTTGGTACAAGTTCTAGCAGTAATTTCTAAGTAGTGATGAGTCTAAATGACATTTTGAGATATTTCTAAGTGGATGTGATATGGTAACACCTGTGGTTTCTATCGGTGACAAAGTTACAATTGTTGCAAATACTACGCTGATTTGCTGCTTACATTCATAATGGAAGGAGATGCTACATTTCAGCTAGAAGATCGTGAAAATAAAGATGGACTGTTTTTCCCATGCATGTTCATGGACCCCCTGAATTCCATCCACAAATCCCCGAAGACTCCAGATCAAGAACCCCTGCCCTAGATGGAGGATTCCCTGCTCCAGGGAACTCTCGTCCACAGCCTTCCTGTCTCTGCTTATATAGCAGCCAGGGGAGAGGGCTGCACGGCCAGTTTAGTGGCCTCTTTTTTTTTTTTTTTTTTGGCTGCGCCGGAAGGCTTGTGGGATCCTAGTTCCCCAACCAGGGATCGAACCCAGGCCCTTGGCCGTGGAAGCGTGGAGGCCTGACCTCTGGGTCTCCAGGGAATTCCCTGGTAGCCTCTTAATGAAGCTTCTAGCTCCCTTCAGACTGGAGAAAACTAAAACCAAGAGTCTTCAGCTCTGGGACACGCACTGAACGACCTGCTGCTGTGAATTCATTTTCTCTTCTACATTCATGAAAATATACAGGAATCAATACCCAAGAAACCGTTGACAGTGATTGGCTCTGGGGAGTGGAGATGAAGGCTGGGAAGAGAGGAGGGGAATTACTCTTCGTGTTAAATTCCTTTGTATGATCGGAAAAAAAATAATAATAAAACATATTTTGTTTATATAATGAAAACAAATTTTAAAGAAAACTTTGAAAGTTTTTCTAAAGGAAACTGTATGTGATTTTAACTGATCCAAGGCTAGTGAGGGCTTTCTAAGCATAAAAGTAATATAAGGAATGATGGGGAAGATGGATAGATTTGAATAAGCAAAAATATAGGTCAGAACATAATGATATCACAGCCAAAGCTAAAAGAGAAAAATAGCAGACATGAAGAAGAAATATTTGCAACAAATATTACAGAAAAGGAGCTAATAATCCTCTATTATGAAGCAACCTTATAAATCAATATGAAAAACAGTAACACACTTCAAACAGCTCTTTTGGACTGTTCAGTACCCCTCTTTATTCTTTTTGTCCTTGAGTCCACCATACCCCCCTCCAGAGAGCAGCTGGGCAGAAAGAGAGAGAGAGAATCCTAAATATACAGATGAAATCCCAGGAATCAGTGATGGCCGAGGCTAATTCAACTTCATTTTTATTCCCAGTTCAGTCCAAGGTTCAGTTACTGACCACTGTTGCTTCAGGGCAGATAAGGCTTGGAGGATCCTGGACCAAAGAGGACCAGATATTCTATACTGAAAGAAAAGTGAGTTAACCTCAGAATCTCCATTCTAGGATATCCTTTGAGATAAGTGATACCCTCACAATAAGGATGCAGGAAATTTTTTTTGAAAAGTAAAATATTATGCTCACTTGCACCTGGCCTTCTGGAATAGTGTCATGCCACGTGGGAAACAGCATGGATTTTGGAGACCAAACAAACTGGAATTCAAGTTCTGGCTCTGCTGCCTTTTACTATCTATGAAACATGGGCGAGTCACTTATCTAAATCTTGGTTTTCCCATCTCTGAAATGGGAATAATGCTGAGCTTGTAAGGATGTTGTGAAGTTGAGAGACAATATACGAGATCCGTACCTCACACCATACACCCCAAAAGACTCCAGAAGTTTCAAACAAATAAATGTTTAAATAAAACACTAAAACTTGGGACTTCCCCGGTGGCGCAGTGCTTAAGAATCCGCCTGCCGAAGCAGGGGACATGGGTTCGAGCCCTGGTCCGGGAAGATGCCACATGCCATGGAGCAACTAAGCCCGGGCGCCATGACTACTGAGCCCGCGCTCGAGAGCCCACGAGCCACAGCTACTGAGCCCGCGAGCCACAACTACTGAAGCCCGTGCGCCTAGAGCCCGTGCTCCGCAAGAGAAGCCACCGCAATGAGAAGACCACACACCGCAACGAAGAGCAGCCCCCGCTCTCTGCAACTAGAGAAAGCCCATGCACAGCAACAAAGACCCAAGGCAGCCAAAAATTAATTAATTAATTAATTATTTTAAAATCTCTTAAAAAAAACACTAAAACTTTTAGAAATATAGGATAATATATTTATGACCTTGGAATAGAAAAGGATTTCTTAAGTAAGGCCCAAAAAGGACAAATGATAAAAGAAAGTATATATAAATTAGACTACATCAAAGTAACAGACAACTTTATAAAGGGAAGACAAACGAAAACCTAGAAGAAGATATGGGTAACATATAAAATAAACAAGGCATTAGTATGGAACCTGCTAAAATTCTTTCAAACATTTTAATGAAAACCCATTCAAAAAAATGAGCAAAGAGTCTGAACAATAATTCACAGAAGAAACCGCTATAGCCAACAAATATGGGAAAAGATGTGCAACCTCACCAAAAATATAGAAATGCACATAAATCCAGAGTGAGACATTTCACTCCCATAAGATTAGAAAAACTTTAAAATTTTAACAATACCAAGTGTTGGAGAGGACTTGGGGGAATCAGAGGTTCTCATGCACTGTTCCTCGGAATGTAAATTGATTCAATCACTTTGGAGAAAATTTGGCATCATCCAGAAAAGTTAAAGATAGGCACAATTTCTGGGCTTCCCTGGTGGCACAGTGGTTGAGAGTCTGCCTGCCAATACAGGGGACACGGGTTCGTGCCCCGGTCCGGGAAGATCCCACATGCCGCGGAGCGGCTGGGCCCGTGAGCCACGGCCGCTGAGCCTGCGCGTCCGGAGCCTGTGCTCCGCAACGGAAGAGGCCACAAAGGGCCCCACGTCCCGCAAAAAAAAAAAAAAAAAAAAAAAAAAGATAGGCACAATTTCTGATCCAACAATTCTACTTCTGAAGAAAAACTTGCATGTGGGTGCAAAGACACATATAAAGATGTTTACTGTGACATTACTTCATAACAGAAATTAACTGCAACCAGCCCAAATGTCCATCCGTACAAGGATGGGCAAATAAAATCTCAGCACATTTATAGAATGAATACCACTCACAAGTCAAAATAAATTAACCAGATTTATATGTTGCAACGTGGTGGAATCACAAAAATACATAATTTTGAGTAAAAGATATGTTGCAGATGGTTCATACAATATGATACCATTTATGTAAATGTTCTTAAGTATCCAAAGCAACATTGAATGTTGTTTACAGATGCATATCTTCGCAGTAAAAGTATAAACTCAAGGCCTGGATATATACCAAAGTTCAGATGGGAAGGAAATATGGGAGAATTGTTATTATCCGTTGATATACTTTTTATGGAAAACATTAATCATTTTTTATTGAAATAGAGTTGATTTACAGTGCGTTAGTGTCAGGTGTGTAGCACAGTGATTCAGATATATAGATATAGGTATAGATTGCTCTTTGGATTCTTTTCCCTTATAGGTTATTACAAAATATTGAGTAGAGTTCCCTAGTTCCCTGTGCTGTACAGTAGGCCCTTGCTGGTTATCTATTTTACATATAGTAGCGTGTACATGTTAATCCCAAACTCCTAACTTATCCCTCCCCCCCACTTCCCCATAATACACTTTTAAAGAACTTTTCCAAAAAGTAGTGACTGTGAAGTACTGAGGAGAGTGCATGGCCTTTATTAGGTCTTGTGAAATTATAGCTATTATTGAAGCTTTCTATCAAGTATAGGTGACTAAAATCTATTTCGGTCCTGTGTTCCAATTACACCAGCTGATAGCTTCTCCCCGCCCGGCACATCAGCTCACAGCAGGCTCTGTATATTGTAAAACAACATGAAATTAGTGTTGAGCATCATGTTAGGCCAATGGTTCTCAACTGGGGGCACTTTTGACCTCCAAGGGACACCTGGCAATGTCTGGAGCCACCTTTGGTTGTCCCCGCTGGGCGGGGGGCACTGTTGCTAAATGTAGAGGGTCGGGCCGGGGATGCTTCTGAACACCCTGCAGTGCACAGGGCAGCCCCACGGTGGAGGACCGCCTGGCAGAAACTGTCAATAGTGTGAGCTTGCGAAGCCCTCTGTAAAGCCCATAGGAAGTAAGATAAAATCATTGAATGAATTTAATATACGAAATTTGACTACTTTTCTAATGAGCCCTTCTTCTAAATTACCAGACATGAGAAGCCACCCCTCCTTGCTACCACTGGACACTGGGGCCGGATCAGAGAGTGTGGGTGACAGAGCTGCTCCCACCCAAACCATGATCCCTGGTTCTTCCCTTGGGCTCCCAGGCAGGATGCCATCTGCCAGACAGGGTGTCCGCTCTGTAATCACTTTAAATTGGCAAAACGCTATGGAATCTTCTCCAATCCTGAAAATGTATCAGGCTTACATCCTAATTCAGTCTAACTCTGACTGTTTCCAGAGCTAAAGGAAGCCACAGAGGTAACTCTTTTCAACCTCCCAGGCAATAAATAGTTCAGTTCGTCAGTGGACCGGACCTGAAATCCACACCACTAATCAACCGCTGCACGTTCTTAATGTTCAGTTGGCCAAATCACACAGAGTGTATCAATTGTGATGAGATTCAGCTTCCTATCACAAAACCCTAAAATATAGAGGTTTAAATAAGATAGAACTTTATTTATTTCTCAGTTCAAGGACCTCTAGAGGTAGGCAATCCGGGGCTGGTTTGGTAGCGCCACGATGCCATCATGCTTCCTGAGCTCTCTGTGGCCCTCATTGTCATGGTCCAAGACTCCAGCGAAAGTTCCCACCAGAACATCCACGTTCAAATCAGCAGCATGGAGGAGTTTCCCTGTAAAGGAGACTTCCGGGAAGTTCCTTGCAACACAGCTGCTTTTTACCTCATTGGCTAGAACTGAATTACCTGGTCATACCTAAACAGCGAGGCAGGCAGGGAAATACAAATTTCTAGCCAGGCATCAGTGAGGCTGTTTTTAAAGTCAGGATTCTTATATTAAAGGAAAAGAGAAGAGTGGGAGTTGGAAGGCAGCTCTCAGTTTCTGCTCTAGCCTGCCCCTTTGGCTCCCCAAATATCCAAGCATACCCCTTTTCGCCTACCTAGACCCCTGCCCTTCCCTCTGCAGAGGCGATGGCCTCAAAGTCCCATCCAATTATTGCATCTCACTCAAAGGCCAGCATCTCTAGATGATGTGAAGTCATCTCCATCACTTAAGGAGGAAAGGGAAATACTGCAAGTATGGGCTACAGCACTGATCAAATCCCGCGGGAGGACAGGAGGGGCAAAGACCCCCTTTCCTGGCAGGGAGTACATTCCTTGATTGGCCCCCCGGCAGCTGCTGCCTTGGGGGAACTCTTCCCAGACCTTTGGCCTTGCCCTCTAGGAGGTTCTTCCTTGTCCATTTGCTTGCACGGCTGTCTCTGAGCCGTGGGTGTTGGAGGATGTGATCTTCTTTGGAGCTGCTTGGTTTCCACAGCCAGCTTCTTGCTTGTGCAGGTGCAGAGACCCAGGGATTCTTTGGAGAGCTGAATAATCATAAGATTTTGCTGGCCAAGCTGGAGGTTTCTATCCAAATATAGTAAGCCACCAACCCATTTGCTTCCAGTTAGTTCCAAGCGTGAGTTACCTCAGCCTAAAAACTGTGTCTAGAAACACTCTTTAAGCCTGAAGTCGCATCTTTTATTTAGAGCTCTCTAGGCTCTGCCCGTCCCTTCCCTCTCAAATTGACACTGGCTCTCCTTGAGACCCTCTGAAACTAAGAAAGAAAAAGCTGGGTGGGGCAGCAGGCAACACCTTTCTTCTGATCTTTACGGCTGGGCTTGTTTCCATTGTCTGGCAGCGAATACCAGGGAAGATGGCTGAGAAGGGCTTGGGGCCACCTTCTCCTCTCCTGCCAAGGCGGGATGGGCTTGCAGCCACTTCTTACTCCTGCTTCAGTCTGGGTAAAGTACTGTCAGCCCTCCTTACCCACAGGTTCTGGATCATGGATTCAACCAATCTCTGGTGGAAATTTTCTTTTTTTTTTTTTTTAATTCCAGAAAGTAAAGCAAAACCTTGAATTTGGCACACTCTGGCAACTATTTACGTAGTATTTACATTGTATTAGTTGTTATAAGTAATCTAGAGTTGATTTAAAGTGCGTGGAGGATGTGCATAGGTTATAGGCAAATACTATGCCATTTTGTACAATATAAGGAACTTGAGCATCTGAGATTTTGGTGTCCACGGGGCGTCCTGGAACCAATCTCTGCGAGGATATTGAGGGACAATGTGGTTGGATTTTTCACTCCTGCAAGACTCCCAATTATGACTCAGTCGATTTAGATCACAGGCAGAGACATCCCATAGCAAAGGCGTTTTCCCACCCATCTGTGCTGGCAGGAGGGATAGTTCCAGCCCAAGTTCATATCTTGGCTAAAAGTCACAAGAAGCAACCAATACAGATCAAAATTTTACATGTGCTCCCTTTTCCCTTGGCTACTCCCTCAGTTTGCACGTTTTCTTTGGCCGCTTCAGCAGGTGACAGTTGGAACAAATGTTTTGCTACAGCATCACGGGGGTCACTAACTTCCCAACGAACGATCTCTATTTCGTGACTGTTCAAATCCTGGCTTTCTCCACTAAGCCAGTGCCACTCTTGGATTTTATTACTTGTATCACCCCACTCCCAGGTGTCACATTTTCATATTGATTAGGATGAGGTTTAGCTGCATCAACTATGAAAATGCAAAATAATAGTGGTTTAAACATAGAACAAGGTGTGATACCCAAAGATGTGACTAGTCAGATGATAGAATGATAAGAAACACATGAGTGTTTATTAATTATAACAGTTCTTAGTAATCACGTAAACCTGAGAGTTTATGACTTAGATAAAACACCCATAAGTGAGTATGATAAAAGTGCCTTTTCTTATATAGTTTGTGAGCCTTTCTCAAGTTGGAACAGGATTTGAGATGATGTTTCTCACAAGAAGAGCTCCAAAGATTTCATGATTATGTCAATCAGATCCTTACTCAGAACTTTAGAACTAAATTCTTTACATTCCTTAGTATGTACCATTTTACAGATAAGGAAACTAAGACCTAAAGAGGTCAGGTAATAGCCAAGCTCATAGCAAATGGCAGAGCTGAGACTTGAACTCAGGTCTCTCAGAGACCAAAGCTAATCTCTTAAGCGCTGTGGTATATTGTTCATAGTGACAGGTTTCTGGTTTGGGTCTTTTCCTCAAAGGAATGACTCAGTCATGTTACATATTCAGCACTAGACAATCGTTCATCACCTGCATGATCAGTCTCATCTCATCAGGAGGAAGGTCACTCCAGCTCTAGATTATTAATCAATATTTTTAAACCACGTATTACAGTGTTAATGAGCAGAAAAGGGGCAGGGGAGAGGAAGAAGACGTCAGCATTTAGGAAAGTGAGTAAAGAGACCAAGTATCATCCTCCTCTCAGGAACCCCTTTCCTTCCCTCGCTCCTTCCTTCCTTCCTTCCTTCCTTCCTTCAGCACACACGGTGTCTGCTCTGTGTCAGTTACTGTGTCAGTTACCGGAAACGTCACAGGACTCAAAGCCAGCTCTGCGCTCCTAGATCAGGACGGCTCGTGGGGTGAGGTCAGGTGCTGTGTGAGCACATACCAGGCATGTCACACCCCATCTTGCGGGGAAATGGTGGGAAGAAAAGGCTTCCTTCAGGGAGATGATGCCCAGCAGAGACCAGGAAGGATAAAGAGAAGTTAGCCAGGCACACGCAGGCAGGCAGGAAGGCCACGCAGACGAGGACGCAACTTGCGCAAAAGCCCAGGAGCAGAGCACGTGTGCGTTCCGGACGCTGTGGGCATCTCTGGGGGTTGGGGTTTATCCCGAGGATAACACGAGAGGAACACCTCAGATTTGTGCTTGGAGAGCTCGCTCTAGCCCCAGGACGGAAGGTGGTTGGAAAGTTGACTTTCAGTAGAGAACCCGGTGAATGGTCTCTCTCACTAATGCAGTCTTGAGATGGTTTGGCCAGAACTAAGGGACGAAAACGGGAACGGACAGAAGTGGATGGACTGGCGTGCTTGGTGCCTGCTTAAGGACGGCAGATGAGGGAGGAGGAGGAGCCAAGCCCAACACCGGGGTTTGTGGTTCAGAAAGGTCAGTGGGGGAGGGAGCAGGCAGGAGAGAAGCAGGTGCGGGGCCAGGTCCTAGGAGTTCACTGGAGACCCGGCCCGGGAAGGAAGGTGTGCGGTGGTGGCCTTCCAGAGCAACTGGAGCCAGGGAAGCGTGAGCGTGTCCGGGGGGCGGAAGGTGGACCTCCTCCCCTGCACGGGGTCCCGTCCTCACCTTGCGCTGCGCCGCACAGGCCACACCTTCCCACCAGGGCGGCCCCTACCCAGGCTACTCTTGGGGTCTTACCCCCTTCTTGGATAGCTGCCCTGATCCCTATCCAAAATTGGATCCTCGGTCTCGGGATCTCCCCCCTCGATACTCAGATGAATGACTGAAGGCTAAAACTTCACAGACATCAATGGATTATTACCAAAAACCCTTCTGAATTTTGACTGAAGAGAATCCATAGGATTTAAATCCATACCGATCTCAGATTTTCCTCTTTTGTTCCTTCTTTCTTTCTCTTTTTCGCTCTTCTTCCTCCCTCCCTCCCTTCCTCGCTTTCTTCCTTCCTTTATTTATTTTTGGGTAGGCATTTTTTACTGGGGCCAACTGCCCCTTAAGGCCCGCCCCACCCCTGCCACTATAAATCCCATTTCCCCAACCATGGACTTTCCCCCAAATTAAGCGTTGGAGTTTTTGCTTTGAAAGCATAGGTCTAAACTGGTTTTCCGCATCCTGATCCTCTCTTGTCTAAAGAACCTGTACCAGCACTCGGTGCATTCACTTGCAAAATGGAAACCTCAGATTGTGGTGATTTTAGCGCCTGACACAGACAGGACAGAATTGGAACGTGTGTCTCTTTCCCACCAGTGCGAGGCCCCTAAGTCAGGAACACGGGTAGCAGCTGGCAGAGAAGAAGCCACTGTGTTTGGGAAGTCAGATGTAACACCCCAGAGGAACTTTCCCGCAGGAATCCTTCGAGGCTCTTACCTCATGTTCCCGCAGCACTATGGCATTTGTCACACTGCATCCTAATTCCTTTTTTTTAAGTTCCAAGAAGAGAAATATATCTTACCCTTCTTTGATTCCCTGTTCCTGTGCGTTGACACAATGCTGTGTACAGCAGATGTTTAATCAGTATCTGTTAAGCAAATCCGCAGAGATATATGCCATTCACAGGGCGGCTCAGGTAACTTCTTGACACACCAGGTCACCCGGGCAGCTTTTCCAAGAGATGTAAGGTTCCTGCTCCTCCATCTTCCCCTGAGAGAAAACATAAAGAATGTGTATTAATAACACAGGTTGTGTAGCAAACGTCTACTTGGCTTCCCATGGCGCGTGAGAAGGAGAAGTCTGAGTAAACAGAAAACAAGAATTGAGATGGGAGCAAAACTGAGGTCTGATGGCATTGGGAGATGTGAGGGGGAGAAAGCCAAGAGGATGGACAGACACAGGACGGGGCAACCAGGACAGGAAAAAGTACGTGGTTGGACAGAGAGATTGATGTCAAAGAAATGAAAAACAAATTTTCATGAAACAAAAATGGAAATCTTGGTAAACTGTAAAACTGATGACAGCGTTGAGAAAGACAAAAAAGGAAAATGTGCAAAAGCTAAGTAATTAACCATCCCTGAAGGCTCTACAATCTTATTCTCTCTGCTATTCAAAGCTCTCCTAAAATCCTCTTCCCAGAAATCTTTAATGGGAGAGAAGAAAATGTCTTAACTCCTGTCACAGAATTGTAAGACTAGAAGGAATCCTAGCAATCATCAAGCGCCTTCATTTTACAGAAGAGGAAATTGAGGCACAGGGGATGGAATGGCTCCCTTGGAGGCACACTCTTCTATCATTCTGGAGCCTGAGCCAAAACCATGGTCTCTGTATTTCCAGATCTGTGCTCATTCACAGTAGATACTCATTTCCTGTTCTCATTTCTCCAAACAGAACGGGGAAAAAAAAATGTTTATTTTAAAAAATAAGTCAATAAACATTTCTGTGTGAAGGAACAAGAAGTCTAGGAGGCAGGAGCTGTGCTTTGATTGCTGTTGTACTTCTAGGACCTAGTCTGAAGCCTGGCACAGGGCGGTTCTCAATACGTTTTTTTTTTTTGGATGGATGGACAGACAGATGGATAGATGGGTGGGTGGGTGGAAGGGTGGATGGACAGGTGGGCGGGTGGGTGAGTGGGTGAATGGAGGGATGGGTGGTTGGTGGATGAGTGGATGTGTGGGTGAGTGGATGGATGGATAAATGCGTTCTACCAGGGCTGCCACTGCTACCCAGATATTATTGAACAGACTTGTGTTTTCTGATTTTCAGCACACTCAGACGCCAACTTGCCATTGCATGCGGACAATACCTTCAGGTTGTTTTAAAGAACACTCCGTACATATTGATTAACTGAATGAATGAGATGATTGATACTCTAAAATAAATTATAATTTCATTGGATACCTAAGACATGGACACAGTAGAAGTACTTAGCAACCCAGGACAACAACGTGTTAAATGCCAGATGACTATATACAAGCAGTATGGGCTCTATGAAGAGTGATTCTGTGATTTTTGAAACTGGGACTCTTTTGAGAGTGAAAGGGGGCCTCATTAATAAATAAACTAAGAGAGCAGGAGCCAACTAGACCATATGGTCAAGGTAGGTATAAGGGAGTTCATCTGAGAGAACAAATTCTCCATGGGGGGAGACTCTGGCCCTTTGCATATGCCACTCCCCGCAATTTGGAACAGATGTCTTCTCATTTCTAATTAGGTAGCGATTACTTACCCTTCTTAAATTAATAAGTATGATTAATAATATTAAATGGGTACAAAAAGTGTGTGTAAACGATAAAGGCTAGAGAAATAATTTTTAAAAGATTCTGTACATGTTTTAAGTTTGTAGAGATGAGTTTGCTATCTTACGCACACAAAAATCAGACATGTCCTTCTAGAGTCTTTAATTACAGATATTTGGTTTTGAGCAAAATATCCCTTTTAATGATCTAATGAGGGTAATCCAGAAATTCTTTTAAAAGCTAGAAATGTTGCTAGGAAGGGTCGGCTTATACTTTATATATCAAGTGTAGTCCACAGACCAGCAGTGTCAGCACCTGGGAATGTGCTAGAAACACAGGCTCTCAGGCCCCGTTCCAGACCTACAGAGTCAGAATCTGCCTGTTAATGAGGTCCTCGGGTGCTTTGCAGGCGCATTCAAGTCTGGGAAGCATTGTTCCATGCCACACTACTTCTTCCAAAAGAGCAACATTTATTTAAACACTTAAATATACTTTTCCTATTTTGCTCCTCCTCCCCTTTTTAAAATGTATTCAAAGTGTGCTTCCTTTGGCTTTTAGGCCATTTCAACATCTAGAACTTTAATGATGATAATGAGGATGACTGTTGTTTGCCAAGAGATCAGCGCAAACGGGGATGAAACACCCCGATATTCCCACAAAACGCACTGCACTCTCCATTCAGGGGCGAGGATAGAAAATAAACTCAAATTCACACGATAAGCAGCTCCTTTCTGGTACAGACCAGCTTTTAACTCTATCCAACCAGTGTTGGTTTTACAACTTCTCCCAGTGGGCAGGAAAAACAACAAAATGACAGAAGAAGAAACCATACTTGGCAAGGCAAACTAATCCAGGAAATCTCCACTTTCATTCATTGTAGATGCTGAACAAAAGTCTTTATCTCTTACCAGTTGCGGGACTGTAAACATGCTATGGGGGTGCCCCGCCCAGGTTTCCTGCAACTGTTTTGCTGGCTCGGCTGGTACGAATTTGCTAACTCCGGGCCAGGCCACAGCGGCCCGCCGGCCCGCCTGGCATCTCTATTTCTGCGGCCATTAAACAGCTCCTCCAGGCCCCAGCATGCGCAGCTGCACCCGTGACCCGACGAATCCCCCGCAGAATGGAGCACGGTGACGTGTGGGGCCATTAGCCGGGACGCCCGGGCTTCCTGGCAGCCTCTCCCCCGTGTTAATATCCTCAGGGGAGGGGGCGAGGGGAGGGAGGAGGGGGGAGGGGGTCCTGAGAAATCCGCTAACGCACCATGACTGTCCCCCAGGCTGGGGACCGAGAGGATAGACGTCAACCGACCATCCTTCCCAAGGTGAATGTCATGAAAGGCGATGCGGGGTTCCTGAGAGCCTCCAAACACAGGTCTGTACAGCTCTTTAAAGCTGTAAGGCATTCACAGTCTCTTTTGCCTGCTGGCATGACAACTTTAAACATCACCATGTCCGGACAACAGGCTTTCATCCTAACTTCGGGGACGAAGAATCAGAACCGGGAAAAGATTTAAGTGCACAGTGTGGGCTGAGCTCAGGATAATACTGAGCACCTGCGTGGTGCTCGCCTAACAAATGCCATGACCCTGCCTCCCAGGGGTTCCTAGTCCAAAAAGCACAGGTGAATGCTGCAACAATCGAGGCTGTGATCCTGGAGGACGAGAGAGATGAGATGTTTCATAGTGAAAATCGTGGAATCTGAGCCCTCAAAGAGACCCTTAGATGTCCCTTTTTTGGCCACTGTCTATAAAGTGAGGATTAATCCCTCCCTGTCTCACCATATTGCAGTCAGGACCGAATCAGACGAAATGAGAGACTGTATTTGAAAACGCTTACAGGTCTGGCTTACGTGAGTGTAAACCAAAAGAATGTATATTTGTAAAGATCCTTATTATTTTAAACTGAGAAAACAGGTTCAAAGGAGTCAGATGGTGACTTGTCCACAGTCGCTAGACCATGTGCTGCCCGTCTGCGAGCCCAGCTGGGCTAGGTCACCTTCGTGAGAGGACCCGGTCCTTCCCCGTGGTCTTCAGTGGCCCAGGCACGCATGCCTCCCCTCTCATATAGAAGACCTGCGCTCCCGGCTCTCACTAGAGAATGCAACCTTGAACTCTCTGCTGGCCAGTCCTCTAGCAAACACTGATTTTTTGAGAAATAACGTTTGTGAGAAGTCCCTGAAGGGTATGCAAATGATCCATTCTGCTGGGCACCCTAAACTTTAACTTCGGCTCAAATCTGGGCATCAGAGCGCTGTGTGTTTAGATCACAGGTATTTGCCTCCTTGCAGAATGGACTTGACTAAGCTGTACGTACAGAGAGGGGTGCTGTCAGACCCAACCCTAGGAAATGTGTCATTACCTTTAACTTAGGGGTTTTATTGATAGCCCAATCTGCTATGTCGCCAGATTCCTCTTTATGAGGACCCACAGGAGAATTTCCCCTGGGGTGCAGGGGAACTGTGGCTTTTACTAACCAACCGTTTAATCTTCTGAACGACAGCACTAGCCTCCTAACTGGAAGGTTTCCTCTTTCCTCTTTGGCCGCTGGGAGGCTTCAGCCACATTTGCTCAGCAAGTGGAATAGAGTACTCTGTAATAGTCTTATCCTTGCTGTCTCTTCTTACCCCCCTTTCCCTCTGACAGTTTCTTCTACCTCTTTGTATTGCCTGTGTTTTGTAAACCAACTCGTTTTTGTAAATCAATTGTATTAACTTCATAAATTTCAGCTGAATTGAATGGCGTCCCTGGCATCATTTGCCAGCGAAGCCGCTACTCAAAGTCTTGACGCCAAGTACTTGCAGCAGCCGGGCCTCGAGGGTGATGCTCAGCTGTGATTTTTCTGAGACGCGTGGGCACCGTGGATGTAAACCGATCACGTTTCCAAGTCCACAGAGTTGACAGGCCTTCACTTCAGAAGGCGTCGTTAGCTCCATAAGATCTCTTAAACTTATAGACAGATACTGAAGGGTAGATAAGGCACTTGGTCTTGGACATTTCGCTCTTGCACTCGTCAACAGGCAAAATAGTAAAATCCCAATCAGTGTGACCGTATCATTTGGAATTTGTGACAATTTGGACAAAGAGCGGTTGAAGTTGACTCTTGGTTCTCTGGGTATATTAAACAAATGAAGAGTGTACGTTGTAAGAAGGAGTAGTTGAATATTAAAGAGTTATTTCCCAACAATTTTTATCCTTATGTGTATATTACAATGTCCTTAGATTATCTTCATACACGGCACTGCTCTGGCTAGTACTTTAATATGCTGATTACAAACCCTTCCTATTTCTTACATTAATATTTGATTACTCTAATTAGAAGGTCTATCCTCGAAGGTGATAAATATGTACTCTTGAAAAATATCCTATTATTCAAATCATTTGTAACATGTATGATCTTCTTTTTATTCTGTTTGCCATAATTTTTACTTGCCCCTCCTTTCTTCCATCTTCTGGTAGATTATTTGATCTTTATTCTCTTTTTATTCATCACTAAGTTAGAAATAATATATTCTGTTTCCACTATATTAGTGGTGATGCCTAAAATTTCACACACACGTTTTTTATTTTTTAATTTAATGTTTATTTTTCTGTTGGAGTACAGCTGATTCACAATGTTGTGTTAGTTTCAGGTGTACAGGAAAGTGACTCAGTTATACATAGACATATATCCATTCTTCTTCAGATTCTTTCCCGTATGTAACGTGTATGATCTTGACAGTCATGCCAATTCTTGAAATCGCTCAAAAATTTAAGTAATATTTACTTGCCTTTTCAGCGACATTTGGAAATGTTCGCTACTACTTTGTGGAAGTCACCCTTCTCTTTTTTTTTTTTTTTTCGGTACGCCGGCCTCTCGCTGTTTTGGCCTCTCCCGCCGCGGAGCACAGGCTCCGGACGCGCAGGCTCAGCGGCCACGGCTCACGGGCCCAGCCGCTCCGCCGCATGTGGGATCCTCCCGGACCGGGGCACGAACCCGCGTCCCCTGCACCGGCAGGCGGACTCTCAACCACTGCGCCACCAGGGAAGCCCCACCCTTCTCTTGAATTCTATAATATTGCATCCTCTTTCTTCTCTCACTCCCTCTTTGATTAAGCCTTTGTCTTAACAAAGGTTTTCTCTTCCTCCTCACGGCCTCTGACTCTGGGCATTTCCCAAGTTCAGCACTCAGGCCACTTCTTCTCCCTTCTCCCTTGCTAGGATAACTAATCCTTCTTCAAGCATCAACTATCACTTTTAACAGATGACTCTCCAGTCTGAATATTCATTTAGTTCCACCTCTCCACTCAGATGACCTACTGGATACTACCACTGACACATCAAATTCATCATGTCAGCCATTAATAATTACTGTCAACTTTATTCATTAGCACTATAATAAGGCTTAGCAACAACAAAAAAGTCATTTTATTGATTATATACACTGCATGCTACAACAGGTGCTTTGAAAACAGGTCTCATTTTTAACCCTCTGAACCATCCTATAGGTGGGTTTTACCACCTTCATTTTACATATTAGGAAACTAGGAATGAGGGGGCGCTGAAACTTGCCCTGATTTCAGCAGGGCTTTTTTCAACATTACAAAAATGAAATGTGAACTCGCGCCTGTCAGGTTAAGCTGCCTCCCAAAACTTATTCCTAAAGTTAAATTTCCTTTACTTTCTCCCAAACAAACTTTTGCTCTGTCCCTATTTTTGCCTATGGTACCATAATTCTCCTACTAAATATGGAAGCTTAAAACTTTGGGTACCTGTTTGGTCCTCCCTCCTCATTACCCTTCATACTGAATCCATCACCAGGTCCTGTGATGTAGCTTCTTCCTAATTTTCCTTCCTTCCTTCCTCTAGTTCACACACTCATTGGAGTCTCCAGAAAACCGCTGTCTTCTCTCTCCCTGCCTCTAACTCCTGTGCATGCCCTCCTTCCCAGAATCACCACTGATGAACCTTCCAGAGGGCACCACTTGCCTGTCCTTGAGCTGACCACACCGTCTTCAGGTCATTAGCCTAACAGTCTAAGCTTCCACAATTCGACCCCAATCTATTTGTCCAATTTTATCAGCCAGGGCAGCCCAGCACTCTTCATGCTCCCTGGAACAGGCATTTTATTTTCCTTCTAAGCTTTTGTTCATAGTCTTTCCTTGCTTGAAATAATATTTTCTCCCACCTCTTGCCCTTGAAATGCCCAACTCAAGCTTCTGATTTGGTTCTGTGGTTTTTACCTTCCTCTAAAGTTCAACTACTGTGTTTATTATTCGCATTACTCATTCAGCTCAATTGTATGTTGCCTTTGTTGTAAGGAAAATTCCTGTGTGTGTGTGTGTTTGTATCTTGCCTCCTTGGTCGGATTTTAAATTCCTGGAGGGCAACGATTGATTTCAAACATCTTTTATGTCCCTCAGAGGTTTGGCATGAGTTATCATGTAAATCATCTGCAAACAATATAATATTAAAAGGAAGCAAATTACTCTGATAAAGGAAATGAAAAGATCATGGATTTTGAAATTAAGAATACCTGATTTCCAGTCCAATCAACTGTGTGAATTCACTTTCAAATTCTTTGATAAAATGGAGTTACTTTTGTCTGCCTCATAGCTTATCATGCCTTTCAGTGACGTATAGAGCATGCAGGCCAATAAGTGGCATCAGTGGGTACCGAAAACTGAAACTACGATGCTTATTTGATAACTGAAGAGAGTCACCATCTTTGTGAGCTCTATGTGAGCATAAATGACTGGTTTGGACCACCAC
Organism: Physeter macrocephalus; assembly: GCF_002837175.3. Taxonomy (NCBI): domain Eukaryota; kingdom Metazoa; phylum Chordata; class Mammalia; order Artiodactyla; family Physeteridae; genus Physeter; species Physeter macrocephalus. The sequence continues at coordinate 105,502,506 of NC_041231.1, read as the reverse complement.
TGTATCCATAATTGATTGACATGAATAAATGTATAGACTATAAGTTCAGACTATTTAAGTTTGTTGTCTATTTTTATACTTAGAATCATACAATTTTAGAGGTGAAATGATCCTCATCTAAACCAATGACTCCCAAGCACAACTCTGCAAGAAAATGAGGAAAACTTTTTTTTTTTTTTTTTGGCTGCGTTGGGTCTTAACTGCAGCGCACGGGCTCTCTAGCTGTGTCACGCACGGGCTGCAGAGCACTCGGGCTCAGTAGTTGCAGAGCGCGGGCTTAGTTGCCCCGCGGCACGTGAGATCTTAATTCCCCAACCAGGAGTCGAACCCAGGCCCCCTGCATTGGGAGTGCAGAGTCTTACCCACTGGACCACCAGGGAAGTCCCAAGCTATAGTTCTTTAGAAGATTTTTAAAATAGGTTTTCTACATTTAAAATTTTTCATATTTTCCATTTATTTTCAAATAAAATTTATTTTCATTAAAAATAACATTTTTTACCAAAATCTCTAGAAAATACAGACATAACACCCTGTAATTCCAGAGAGAATCATACTGATATTTTAGTATAGTTCCTGCTAGATATTTTTCTATGTCCATCTTTGCATAGTTGAAATTATATTGCATAGGCTTTATATTTCCTGGTTCTTCATTTTACTCATTTTAATTTTTAAGAAGTAAGCGATACACTCACATAATTTAAAGCTGAGTGAAGAGTCTTCTCTGACCTCTGTCCCTCCATCACCCTGTTCTCCTCCCTGACAAAAAAAAATATTTCCAGTTTTTTTAATTTTTGATATTTGCATCCTTGCAGATATATTGTATGCATTGTGTTCAGGTGCTTTTGCTTAATATTAAGACATATGCATTTCCCAATCTTTTTAAAAAATCTTATTTTTAAGGGGCACATAATATTTTATTATGTAAAGGTACCACAATTTATTCAGTCATGCTTACATATTAGACATTAAAATTGTTCTCAGCTTTTTATTTTTAGTAACTTTGTATATCTTAGTGCTTAAACTAAAAGAATGCATTGCTCTCTTTCTTTTAGAAATTCTAAGACTTTGACAATAACTTTCCTTGAATAGATTAGTTTCATTTTACCTCTATTCCCAAAAGCAAATCTGTTGCTTCTTCTGCTGAAGTTAGTCAGTCAACCTGGGGTTGAAACAGTCTTTTATGTACAGGAACTGACCTCAGCTGGATACCTTATGTCCTCTATACTCAAGAAAGAACACCCCCTGCTAAGTGCTCCGTGAAAGGTTATTGTAAGAAAGCACTGGTAGAACAAACTTTCCACACAAGATGAATAAGGTCTGAGGATCTAATGTAAAACATGGTGACTATAGTTGCTAACTCTGTATTGTGTAATTGAAATTTGCTAAATGAGTAGAAATTAAATGGTCTCACAAAGAAGAAGGAGAAAGAGAGGAGGAAGAAGAAGAGGAAGCAGAAGAAGAAGAAAAAGAAGAAGAAAAAGGGGGAGGAGGAGGAGGGGAAGAAGAAGGGGGAGGGGGAGGGGAGAGGAGGAGGGGAAGGAGAAGGAGAAAGGGAAGGGGAGGAGGAGGAAGAGGAGAAGTAGAAAAATATGTGAAGTGATGGATGTGTTAACTAGTTGAAGAAAAATCTTTTCATAATGTGTATGTATCAATATATCGAATCGTGATATATACCTTAAATAGCTTACAATTTTGTCATTTATAACTCAGTAAAGCTGAAATTTTAAAAAACAGAGAGAATGTGCTGGTAGAGTTGATGGTATTTGAACCTCACCATCATCTCTGAACCCTATATAGCGGGAGCTCATAGGTTCACAGTGTTGTTGGCTAATTTCTTTTGGAGCTCTCTCTCTCTCTAAAGCAGAGAGTAGAGATGCATCAAACGTACACAAGGACAAAGACAGAAAACAGCATGGCAATTTAAAAAGAAAAGATGATGATCCAAGTAGTAAACCTACCCAAGAATAAATGTTTATGCTGTGCAGTGTTGATGGGTTTAGTGCTAAATGCGGATGGCGTTGGTTCTTTACAGATTGGTCAGAAAAAAAGCTTCCTTCATTTAGGGGAATATTCATGGAGCTGGCAATGAATAGGGAAAGAAGAGGAAGACTCAGGAAAGTAGGGGACAGCCCACCCATTTCCAGCATAGAGGAAGGCATATGTGAAACTGATCTATTCAGCGTGAAAAATTTCTATAATGAGCTATGGGGAAATTAGCATAAAGGGACCAAGAAGAAACCTGACAGGAAGGGAAGCATTTGAGACAATTGATATACTAATTATACATCCTAATGCTTCGGATAAATTAGGTCTCCTAAAGAGCTCAACTATATAACAATAGTTAGACCAGTTTATATTTTGTATATTCTTAATACTGAATACACATGAATTACAGACATTAGGCTTATACATGCCTAACACATATGATTTATGAACCTCATATATCGATTAATGGCCAAGTGTTTGTACTCTTTCCTTTTCAGACTAAACTGGGACCTCACCAGAACCAATAAATCTTAATGATTTAAACTTCCAGTTATAAGAGGAATAAGTTCTGGGGCTTTAATATACAGCATGGCGACTATAGTTAACAATACTGTAATATATACCTTAAGGTTGCTAAGAGTAGATCTTGAATGTTCTAAACTCAAAAAAATTGTATTTATAAGAGGTGATGGAGGTGTCAACTAACCTTATAGTGGTAATCACTTTGCAATATATATGTATCAAATCACCATGTTGTACACCTTAAATCTATACAATATTATATGTCAATTATATCTTTTTAAAAAATATTTGTTTATTTTATTGATTTACTTGGCTGTGCTGGGTCTTAGTTCTGGCATGTGGGATCTTCATGGCCCCGTCCACGATCTTTTAGTTGCCGCATGTGGGATCTTTAGCTGCAGCATGTGGGATCTAGTTCCCTGACCAGGGATTGGACCTGGGCCCCCTGCATTGGGAGCATGGAGTCTTAACCACTGGACCACCAGGGAAGTCCCTGTCAATTATGTCTTAATAATGCTGTGGGGAAAGCTTGATGATTTAATTTTAAAAGAAAGAAAAAAGAAAATTGCCAACCTGGAATTCTATACTAAGTGACATAGCCTTCCATAAAAAGGTGAAATAGACATTTTCAGACAAACAAAAATGAGAGAATTCATCAGCAGCAATCTTCAATAAATAAAATATTAATTGTTCTTCAAGCAGAAGGAAAATGATTCCAGACAGAAGATTAGAAATACAGTAAAAAATGAAGGGCAATAAAAAAGGTTAAATATGTTGGGTGAATCTAGATAAATGTTGGTTATATAAATCCATAATTATAATGACTTTTGGCATGTAAAATAGAGAATTAAGATACAAAACAACAATAAGGATTAACATGAAATAAATAGTATTGGGACATGGCTCAGCAGGTCATGGAATAAATGTGTAAAGTTTTCTTAGGTTATTGTGTTGTCCAAGAAAAATATAAAATTATTAATATTACACTTATTTAAGAGAAAGACGTATGTTATAATTTCTAGGGTTACCACTGTATAATTTGTAAAAGAACATATGACTTGCAAGGTAAGAAGGAGAAAAAAGATAGATTTTAAAGTTCTCAATCTGAAACAAATCAATGAAAAAAAAAACATAGAATAGGGAGGATAAATAGAGAAACTAAATAATATGGTAGAATCAATACTACACATATTATTAATTAGCTTAAATGTAAATGGATTAAATACCCCAATTAAAAGACAAAGATTGTCATACTGAATTTAAAGACAGAATTCCTACTTATAAGAGACATATTTAAAACATAAGGATCCAGAAAGTTTAAAAATACACAGATGGGGCTTCCCTGGTGGTGCAGTGGTTGAGAGTCCGCCTGCCGATGCAGGGGGCACGGGTTCGTGCCCCAGGCCGGGAAGATCCCACATGCCGCGGAGCGGCTAGGCCCGTGAGCCAGGGCCGCTGAGCCTGCGCGTCCGGAGCCTGTGCTCCGCAACGGGAGAGGCTGCAGCAGTGCAAGGCCTGTGTACCGCAAAAAAATAAAATTTAAAAAATAAATAAATACATACATACATACATACATTTGGAAAGACTAAAAATCGATGAACAAAGGCATTTAAAGAAATTAGAAAAATAACAACAAATAAAACCCAAAGTGAAAAGGAGATAATAATGGTAAGAGCATAATGAAATAGAGCAGACATTTCCAAAACAGAGAATCAACAAAGTCCAAAGTTGGTATTTTCAAAAGACTAATAAATTAATATAGCCCTGGCAAGTCTGATAAAAGGAGAGAAGTCACACAAAATATGAAAAATGAAAAATGGGGCACTACTACAGATCCTACCAATATTAAAATTTTCTGAACAACTTTATTCCATTAAATTTGAAAATTTCAATAAAATGGATAAATTGACATAGGAAGAAATAGAAAACCTGAATATTCCTTCATTAATAAATTTGAATCTATAACTTAAAGCCTTTCAACAAGAATGCTCCAGGACCAGATGACTTTACAAGCAAATGCATACAGATAATAAAGGAAGAAATAATGGCATTTATACACAAACTAAAAATTGGAAAGGAGGAAGTGTATGCCAGCTCCTCTTATGAGATATGTATAACCTGCATATCAAAACCTGACAAGAACATATGAAAAGACAATTTCAGGCCAATCTTTCTCATGAACATAGATTCAAAATCCTAAACACATTATTAGCATAACAAATTTAGCAATTTATAAAGAGCACAATGCAACCAAACCAAAATTTTGGTTTATTCCAGAAAGAGAAAATTGATTTAAAATTAAAATAATGAATGTAAGCCAACATATTTACAAAATGAAGGAATGAAATCATATGATCATTTCAACATATGACAAAATTCAATATCCATTCACAATTTAATTTAAAGAGTTTAGAAAATTAGTATTAGAAAGGAATTTCCCTAATCTGATTAAAGATTAAAGATGCCTATAAAATTTCTTTAGCAAATAGCATTCTTTTTTTTTTTTTTTTTTTTGCGGTGCACGGGCCTCTCACGGTTGTGGCCTCTCCCATTGTGGAGCACAGGCTCTGGACGCGCAGGCCCAGCGGCCATGGCTCACAGGCCCAGCCGCTCCGCC
>NC_041231.1:105451505-105497248 GCF_002837175.3 Physeter macrocephalus | reverse complement strand
AAACCCGTGTCCCCTGCATCGGCAGGCGGACTCTCAACCACTGCGCCACCAGGGAAGCCCACAAATAGCATTCTTAATAGTGAAAGTTTCCTTTTGTAATTAAAATCAAGAAAAGATGTCCACTATCACCACTTCTATTCAGTCTTGCATTGGAGGTCCTAAAGGCATTGTCCATCACCTCACGGGCATGCTGAGTATGCTTGACATCAGCAAAGTATTCACCAAAACTTTATTTGGAAATAATTTGATATCTAAAAAATAAGCATTGAAGTTAAGGCAATAGTGTAATAATTCCCTAACTACTTTGCCCCAACCATCTGTTCTTCATAGAGTCAAGCTTTTTGAAAATACAGATCAGATCATTGCTCAAGACACCCAGGACATTTTCATGACCCACCAGACTTGCCTGTCTCCTAATTCCATTTTATGCCCCTCTTCCTGTTCTCTGCATTCCAGCCCCACTAGCTCCTTTCAGGTTCTCAGAGACGTGCTCTTTCCACATCTAGGGCTTTGCACACATTCTTCCCTCAGCCTGGGACCATCTCCATCATCCTCTTACCTAGTTTATCCTTTAGATGTTAGCTCACTAGCTTAGTTACGACCTAATCAAAAACCAAAGAAGTGCCAGTAACAAGAAGCACAACTAGTACCCAGAACTTGCTTTTTCTAATATGATTTTTCAATAAGAGGAGCCAGGGCTACTTGGAGAACTGGCTGGTTCTAGGACTGGGGCAGAACATATACAAGATGAGCCTGGAGCATCTAATAATGTCAGAAAGTAAAGAAGTGCTCACACACACACACATACACACCCGCCCCACCTGCCCCCCACAATCATCAGGTACAGGAGCCAAAGAGAGCTCCCAGTGGCCAAAGCTGGAACAATCAGAGTAACACAATAAGTAAAGAAGTATGGATTATAATCCAAAATACAAGATAAATATCTGTTAGTTCATATTAATAGAAATGACTTAAGACTTAATAAGTGTGGGAGAAGAGACACATCTGTGCAGAATGCCAGATAATTTTTGTAGATACTCTGCCCTCAAGGAGCAGGAGTACAGTCCTCACTCCTGAGTGTGTTTTGCCCAATGTAACTTCCCCAAAACAGTCTGGAATGGAAAGGGCGGCCTGGTGGTAGTAAGTTGAGTGGAGAAGCCTGCCAAGCACTACTTTAGCCAGGCCATCAAGGTCAACATCAGCAGTGATAAGCCATGTTGATAGTCTGTACCTTTGATGTGATGAGAAAGGCACTTTACTTCTGTGGTCTTCCTCTCCAAACTAATGGTGAGAAAAACAACAGACAAATCCCATCTGAGGGACATTCTACAAAATATCCCACCAATGCTCTTCAAAACTGCCAAGATCATCAAAAACAAGGAAAATCTGAGAAATTGTCACAGCTGAGAGGAGCCTAAGGGAATATAATCACTAAATGTAACGCAGTATCCTGAATGATATCCTGGAACAGAAAATGGACATTAGGTAAAAACTGAGGAGATCGAAATGAAGACTAGTTAATAATAACGTATCAGTGTTGGCTCATTAATAGTGACAAGTGTACCATACTAATGTGAGGCATTAACACTAGGGGAAATGCTGAGGGATATATGGGCATCTCTATACTATCTTTGCGATTTTTCTGTAAATCTAAATTCATTACAAAAAGCAACAACTAAACAAGCCCTAAATACTAACAGAATATGGTATACTCCCCACCTTCCATAAATTATTCCAGCGTCTTCAAGTACTGGCTAGCATATGGAAATATTCTTAAGCTGGGGAGTGGGTACACAGGCTTTTGTTTTATTATTCTTGATATCATTTAGAATGTCTAATATTTCATTTTTTAAATGCTAAACTATAAAGCAATTGCAGGGGAGTCAAAATGTTGCTTTCTCCCATCATGGCTATTTCTATGTTTTTTTTTTTGGATATCGAATTATTTGAAAATAATTTTTCAATGATCCTGCTCTGCTGGTGTCCAAGCATGTCTAGAGTGTCCAGGGGGTGATGGACACTGTCTTTGGGGAAGCAGCAGACCAGACTCATGGTCAGGTCACATGTGCTCCCAGCTGCTTGCAATTTTCCTTGATTTGATTTATAACTGTGACTTTTTACCTGATAATTTAATGCCTGTCTAGTGCAATAGATTATTAGCTGCCTGAGACCAGGGATGATTGTATATACATTAATTAGCAAGGAGCCTGGCACACAGTAAGTGGTCAGTAAATATTTATTGAATGAATGAATGAAGGAGGGACTATAGCAATAGTTCAGAGCTCAGACCCTAGAGTTACCTGGACCTGAGTGTAAATTTTAGCGTCCCCACTTACTAGGAATGGGACAATCATTGTGCCTATTCTGAAAGGTGATTTATGGATAGATGTGATTACTGAGGGTTCTTTGTAAATGTTAGCTATAATTTTTTATTAGGTGCTGTTGAATTAAAGAGGCTAATATTTGTAAAGTGCTTATAACAGTTCCTGGCACAGGGCAAGTGCTTTTTATTTGTTTTTTCATTTTTTAAATGTTGCTGTTTACCAAATTAAACTGCATTCCCTTTGCACAGTCGGTTACAGATATTCTTTGGAAAAGCTTTTACATTCTTCGGAAAGAAAAGTTCTCAAATATATACTATAAATCCTCTTTAGTTCAAAATATATTAATCTAGAATATGTGATAATTCAGAACGGAGCCTGGTCTGAACACCTTTGTAGCATTCATGGAGAAATAATTTGTACTGCAAAAAAAGGGATCATTAAGCCATTTAAGAAAATGGTTTTAGAGCACTTTGGCAATACCATTCACATATAATTAGCAATCCAACTTTGCAGGGGTTTGTCTCCCAAAGTAGTGGTTTTCAAATTTTTTGGTCTTGATCAAAATGTAAGAGATGTCTTTTACATTACGACTTAGTGTATAATAATATACACGTGTAGGTATGTGTGTGTGTATATATATACATATATATATATTAAAAAATATGTGTGTATTTAATGGAAGCAGTAGTTCCACCCTAGTGGAGTGATGGATGCACTCTGATTTTTTTTCCAAGTGCATTCCATTCTATCCATTCCACCCTGTCTCACTTAAAAAATGCTAATCAAGAGCTACTAAAATAATGTCAAGATCCGCTACTGGTTTGACATCTGTAGCTCAATGAAAAAAATAAACCACCGCCACAAAGAAACAAATAAAACTGTTCTAAACCAGTGCTTCTCAAACTTCAGGGTGCATCAGAATCACCTGGCGAACTTGTTAAACAGATTGTTGGGTGCTAGTAGGTGGGTGGTGGTAGAGAATTTGTACTTCTAATAAGTTTCCAGGTGAAGCTGTTGCTACTGGTCCGGGGACCGCAATTTGAGAACCTCTGCACTGAGCAATACTAGTGACTGAAAACAATCGAGCCCCAGTACCTGTTTCCGTATGCTGGTGTGGTTCAGGCTTTATTTTCCGATTCATTTACTCTTTGCTTTAGGTTTCAACCTCCACCTGCCGTGGTCCTGGGCGTATTCTGGGCTCCATTGCTTCCTGTACACCTGGTGCTGCCAGCCAGAATGTCTGCTCTCGTCTTCTGCCCACTTGCTCTCTGATTGATAATCTCTTTCTCTCTAGAAAAGTCCAGAAGGTAATGAGGTTACTGGGATGGTCTCACTTGAGTGACAAACATAATGACCCATCACAATAATTCAAGGGACATTTACATTTGATGTTTTTTTCAGGAATCCAAAATGAATTAGTTACTGCCCTGGTATAAAGTCAACCGACTGTCATGGCAGGGTCTCAAGGCTATTTACTCTTTATGAATTTTGGTTATTTTTCTCCTTCCAGAAGGTGGAACAGTGTATAAAGTTACAAATGAAAAATTTCATTAGTCTTGATTGTTTCCGTCAAAGGAAGGTACAACAGAGACATATTACAAGGATTCTTTGGGTAGAATCACCGTTAGCTAAAGAGAAAAAGGAATTGCAGTTAAACACTAAATCTAGTTGAGAAAGAAAATAACCCTTAATTGTAAATTGATGAGGTTTTGCCAGTGGTGGAACCCCAGCCTAAGAGGAAATTGGTGAAATCAAATGTGAAGAAGTCTCAGAACTGCTATCACTAGGGCAAAGAGATTAAATCGTCATAGTGTTTGGCCAGGAAACAGCAGTGTGGCAGCTGGATTAGGTACTTGCTTCCACACAAAAGAGAGAATAATACCTGGGACCAAGATGGATGGAGGCAGGGAGAGGTTGCCGGCTGAAATGGGGAAATTGATGATTTGGCCAGGGAAGGAAGCAGCAGCTGAAATGAGGAATCAGAGGTTGTTGGTTGTCTTGAAAAGAAGGGGGCATTGGTATCCAATTCAAGCTTTCAGGGAAGGAAGAACTGTTTGGCTCCAAATTTGGAGAAGGGCCTAGCACCCGAGTTCATCTTAGGACTGGCTTTCTGTGCTTCTGTCTTTTGCTTTGTCACGCCTGAAGTTTTCTTACTTTCTTTTGAGTAAGTGATTGAGATAGCAATTTCCCCAAGATTTATGAAGTGACCGCTCTATAACAAGCATGGTATTTAACTTTTCTTTGGCCTCAGTGTGCACAAAGAAACAAATGGGTCACTTCTTGATAAAAACTGCAGTTAAATTTTAGGTTTTGGTGGAGGTAGCCAAGACAGATTACGCTTTGGGGCGCAGAACTGCCGAAGGGGATTTTTATCAGCCCTTTTCCACAGTCACCCAACCTTAAAATGCCTTTGACTCTGAGAGCAGGAGTTGCTAGATTTTCCGTTTCTTTTGTCTTTCCAGTCCCATCCCCCATCCCCTTTCAGGAGCCTTGGGATTCAAATGTAGATGAAATGCAGATTCTTGGGAAAATTGAAGAAGTGATTGGTTGGGCAGTTGAGTGGGGAAAGGAAAGAACCTTTAATTTAAGATATTAGTCATTGTTCTGCCGAGACGTGGAATGGCTCTCCTGATCTGAAGAGTCTTCTCTTGAGGGGTACCGATTGTCGAATACCAGTCGTTCAACTAAATTTGGGAAAGGAGTAAACTGGTGCACGTTGGTCTCCACCACTAACTCAAATCAGGTAAGAACTGAAGCTTAGAACGAGTATATGTGTATTTTAATCGCATGTGTCCATCATCTTGCTTCTCAACCATTTCTATAATTTTTAAGATTTGTATATTTTACTAGTACAAACTGTTGTGCTGAAAGATATCTTCCTTGATGTGTTTAGGGGATGTGATTGCACTTTTATTCTCAAAGTACTTTCACAGCACCCACACACGTGGTCATGGTAACTACTGCAAAACTTCACTATTTCATAAAAGGTGGTATAAATTCAAAGCCATTAAACAATCTTGGACATAATTTGCTTCTGTTATGAGCACTGATAAAACGTTGTTTATATTTAAAAAGTGAGGGAAGAGAGTGGAATTTGCTTAAAAGTAAGACAAATCGAACTAACGAGGTGAAATAAATACAAAAGCAAAACATCGTTAAATAAACCAGTGGGTGTTTTAGGTGGAGGGGGGATGGGAGGAACACAGTGGACAGCTGACCTCAAGTTCTCAGTCACTAGCTGAGTACTTTAGTACAGATCTCCTCTGCCTTGCTCTTAATTAAGATGGAAACCGACTAATCACTGGAGGAGAAAGGTAGACCTGTGCTTGGGAGAATGGCTTGCTCCTGCTTTGTTACCAGCTGACTTCTACCCCGCGGTCCCTCCTGATGTGACAGCTCATCACAGCAGCATGGATAACCCAGGTCATCAGGATTAAAGGTCCGTGTACATTGACTTTCTGGACTTACCTTTCTTTAGGCTGTAATCCCCCCTCCCTTTTTTTCCACAATGAGGGAAGTCTCCTTAGGTTAGCACTGTATATACAGCCAGTGTACTAGCTCAGTATCTGAGTAGAGTTGTGGCTGTCTTTACATCCTCCTGTCTTCCTCCCCTCCCCTTGGTAACAGTGGGGACTTTATATTTACCTCGGTCTAGGATTGTATATAGGTTTCTAGGTGAGATGTGTCTGTTCGTTTTATACTGAGGATCCCTTTTTTCTTACTCATGTTGTATTGTGCTTGTGTGACTTTGAACCACCTCTTGCAAGCCTGTGAGCACTTTTGCAGTACTGAGCAGTCATCGCTTTGAGCCTTGGAGGGTATACAAAGTTCTAGTCCTTGCCTTCAAGGAGCTTACAACTTAGGCTGATGAATTTGTGTGCCAGAGAGACGAGAAGCAGATGCAGCAAATCATGTGTTAAGAAGCGCTAATGTTTGGAGGAGGGCAGAGAGAACTGGCTGGGCCATCAGAGAGGGCGCCTGGACGGGTTGAGGAGGTGAGGACTTTAATTTGTGATTTTCTTGTCGAAGCATATATCTGGTAATGGGAATCGGAGGTGTATCAGGTGTCAGGGGCTTTGCTGTGGACACTGGAATTCCAACTCACTGAATAAAAACTTATTTTGTAGGTAGAGAATGGTGTGGGGGGCTGGAGAGTCGAATTGGAAGACGAGATCTGGGGAAGGTCATCGTGTAGAAACGGGAGGGAAGAGTGTAGAGAACTGAGTATACCGAGGAAAGCTCCGCAATGGAGCGCGCCTCAGTGGCTGGGGAGGGAGTGACTAATTTTGCCCTGGAAGTCAGAAGGCTTTGCTTTGGAGGTGACGTCGGAGCAGGAGTTTAGAGTAGAAAGGGGGCATTCCAGGCAGAGGGAATCGCAGGCGGAAGCGCCGGCGTGAAGACAATGGTGATTCGACTTGAAGTGACTTAAGGGGAAGCGTTGCGCTTGTTCGTGGGCCTGGAGAGGGCAGGAAGCTCAGCGGGGTGGGTGAAAAGCCTTGTGGTTACTAAACTGTGCGTACGGGGCACCATCGAGTTGGGTTTTCGGAAGAAAGCTGGTGGGAGGAGCCTGGTTTCTAGGGGCTCGGTTACGAATTGGAGCCAGAGGGAGCACCAGGAACGGGGGGGCAGGGGAGGATGCCCCGGGAGACATGAGGGTTTGGCGGGGGCTTCCAGGCCTAGGGGTGGGGGACAACGTGAGACAGGGTGTCTGCAGTGCCCCGCAGAGAAGGTCCGCTCTGTGCGCAGGAAGGTTCGGAGCTGCCGGCTGTTTGGGGCGGTCGGGCCAGGCAGCCCCTTCCTCATTCCGCACGGATGGGTAAACGTCCAGTGTCCCGGCAGGTGTGCCCCGCGAGCTAGCCATGCGGGCTGGCTCCACTTTGCCCCTCTGCCCTGCCAAGCGGAGGAAGGGCCTGACCATCGCTGTGGCCCCGGGAGGGCCGGTCGCCTGCTTGTCCACGCCGTTCCCCCCCAAGGAGAACCACCACTGACAGCTTCGTTGCATTGGAACCCAGACCTCCCTGGAGCCCGGATTCCGGCCCCTCCTCCCAGCTGCTCTTCGGAGGAGGCGGACGCTGGGAGAGGAACAGGGAGGCCCAGCGCGGGGGAAGCTGCGGGCCGAGCGGAGGCGGCCGCGCCCTCGCGCCGCCCTCGACTGCGCCGGGCTCCCGCCCCGGCCCCCACCCCCGGCCTGCCGCCGAGCACGCGTGCCGAGCGCGCCGGGCCCCACGCGGGCGCGCGCTCCGGCTCCGGGTCTTGGCGGCGGCCGCGGGGGAGGCGGGCACGTGGTGCGGCGGGGGCTCCACCTGGCCACGCCGCCGGCCCTCCGCGGGCTGGCCGGGCCCGGACAGGCGACGCGGCGGGTGCGCGGGGGCGGGGGCTCCGCGCGCTCCGCAGGGAGGCTGCGCATCGCTGCCGTCGGGGCGGCGGGCTGCGGACGCGGGCCGGCGAGCCCCCCGCAGCCCCCTGCCCAACGTCGGGACCGCCGGTGCCTGCCCCGTGCGCGTCGCCGTCCTCCGCCCTCCCGCCCCGGGCCCGGCCCCCACGTCGAGGCGGGCGCGCGGGCGGCGGCGCGGCCCGCCCCGACCTCCGGAGGGCACTGGGGCGAGCCGGGCCCCGCCCACCGCCCCGCCCCCGCCGCCCGCGGCCCCGCCCCCACCCTAGGCTCCTCCCCTTCCTGCCGGCCGGCTCCCCGCGGCCGCCCGCCGCGCCCGGAGCGCGGCCCACCGCTCCCCTCGGCTGCCCCGCCCGCCGGCCGCCCCGCCCCCCCGCGCGGGCGGCCCGAAAACCCGGAGCGCGGGAGCGCGGCTCGGCCGGGCCGGGCGGCCGCACTGGGCATGCTCAGTAGCCGGGGCAGGTTTTTCGGTCGCAAGTAGGAAGCTTTTTGCACTACACCGGAGAGGGGGAGCCGCGGAGCCAGCGCGCCGCCGTGCACCGCCGCCGCGCCCGCCCCAGCCCGGCCCGGCCCCGCGGCGGCGCGATGAGCCCGAGCCCGAGCCGGCCCGCCGGGGAGTGAGCGCGGCGCGGAGGGCGCGTTGCGCAGCTGCTCCTGCGCACAACCCGGCCGGCGGCCCGCACCGGCAGGAGTGAGCGCCGGTCCGCGCCCGACCGGCGCCGGAGCCGAGCGGAGCAGGAAGCGCAGGCCACGCAGGGACCCAACTGAAACAAAGTGTCGGCCGCCGGCTGCGCGGCGCCTCGCCGGCCCTGCCCCGCGCCCCCCGCTCCGCTGCCCACCATGGCCTCCGAGGAGCTGTACGAGGTACCTCCCCTCCCCCCGGCCCGCCGCCCCGCCCGGCCCCCGCCCGACGGCCGGCCCGCCGCCCCCTCCCCCCCGGCCGCAGTTTGCTGGACGGAAGCGCGTGCGCCCGGGCCCGGCGGCGGCGCCTGAGTTGCGGGGCCGGGGGTCCCGGCCGCAGGGCAGGAGCGCTGACGCGAGCGACTTGCTCGGACGGAGCCAAAGTGCCCGCGGCGAGGCGGTGGGTGCGGAGCCCGCGGCGCCGCCGGGCGGGGTCCGTGGGCGGCGCGGGGGCGCTTTCCTGGCCGTTCGGCGGAGCGCTCTGGGGAGGGTTTGCCTCCGGTTTTGGGGGGGCGAGAGGAAGGGTGCAACTGTCTCCTGACTGTGCTGCTGGCCCGAGCGATGCACAGCATCGCACCGAGAAGGCTAAGCGTTGACCACATGCTTTAATTAGGTTAGCATTGTGGCCGGAGCCAGGAAATTTAAATTTAACGCTGATACACCGTCATTCATTTGCGCCGCAGCGGTGCGAGTGAGAAAGGGCACCCTCGGAACTCTGAGTTGTGGGCGATCGGTCCGCCAGCTTCGACTTCAAGTGGTGCGGTTATCAGTTTGGGTCTTGAGGCATATTTTGTGCGCCTCGATGTAACTTCTTGACGTGTTGCGAAGTCGACTTCCTGAGAGTACAGAAGCTTGGAAGGCTCTCTGTTCTTTTGGACAAATGGTTCTTCTGTTGCGTATACGTATTTGTAAATAGGTCTTCGTAAGAGACTAAAACTTCTGCATACTCTTGATTTACCTTTTGGATGCGTTTAGGGACCTGAGTGTTTAGGGACTTAAGGAAGCGTCTGTAAAGAGTAGAGCCCCTTGGCCCCTGTGAACCCTTAATAAGGACCAGGTGAGCCTTCTGAGGGGTCTTCTCTTGTGGGTATGTTATCGCCGTTGGCACAGAATGGAGCTCTGTTGCCAACAGTGATAGCCTTCTAGCAACTTTTTGTTGCTTTTTTTTTAAAGCAAGTTTTTGTTGCTTTAAAAGCAAGTGTTCGCAAAAGTTCTCAGGAGGAAGCCGCCTTCTGGAGAATCAGTGGTAAGGATGTTGGCCTCCCCTTACATTGTACGTGGTCAGTGTACCTTAGCTGGCACTGAAAATGTTCCATTCTGTTCAACCATTTCACACATTAGCTGTGCCCTACTGTATTCAAGATACTATCTTGGGTCATTTGGCTACTAAAGGGAAAAAAAACCTCTCTGTTCTCAAGAAGCTTCCCTTCTAAGAAGGAAAGTGTTGTGTTTGGGAAAGGCCCAGAAGTAGAGGCTAAGGCACGCAGTTGGGAAAGTACATAGTGTGAGAGCATGAGGGATTTTGGTTTCTACATTAGACTATTCTTTGAGAGTTGAGGCTTGAGTATTCACTCTTCATTCATTTTGTGATTATAAGTACATAATCAGTCAACTTGTTCTATTAGTGTGTGGGTGAGGGTAGCACCTTATACATAGGTTGTATCTCATGTGTAAAAAATTATTCTAAAGACAACACTTTTACCACCAGTGCATTATGAACTAAATTTAGATTTTTCTTTGCTTACAGTATATCTTCAGGTTTTCCCTTCTCCCGGCAACATCCATTTATAAGTCACATTTTGTACAAAGTTTGTGTTCATTCAGTGTGTCATTGAATGCCTACCCTATGGAGGTTCCGTCGGGAGCTAGGGAGGGATGAGGGATGGGAATGGTGCATGCCCTCAAAGAGCATCTGTTGGAAGAACTAAGTACACTGCAGAAAAATGACACACCTGCATAACTGAACTCTTGATTCTGAGTTTTAGTTTTGGAAAAAAGTGTTATAAGAGTAGAGTTGAGGTGACAGTAAATAGTGAGGTCAGGATATTTCAAGGTGAATTTTCTCACTTCTCCTTTACTTGTAGGCAACACTGTGACTATATGAGGATTGAAAGTTGATATTTGAAAGTTCTGCATAGGGATTGAGGGCCTGGATTTAGAGTCAGAAAACCTAGTTATTGAAATCCAACCCTGTCACCTTGAGCAAATTAACCTTGAAAGCTCAGTGTCCTCATCTGTAAAATTGGGATCAAAGCTTACCTCATAGAGCTGTGAAGTTTAAATGAAAAAAACATGTAAAGCATACCTGCGGTTCCCAGAGAGAACACTCAGAAAGTGGTGGTTATTATTGTGTTCTACCTGATCTAACATGCCTCCTGGAGGCCTGGTTTTGCTTCTAAAGGTATAGAATTGTACTGTTGTAATCAAGGCAGTATTATTTGTGAGGCAGAAATGATAGTAGTTGTAAGTAAGCACTGCGTCTGACTGGCAGCTTGTTGGGGGGGGTGGGGGGCGGGAGCACTAAGGTATGTTCGTAGCCAGGTCCTGGGGCATGAGTTGCCTGGTTTTGTCCAGTTCTGCCTAAACCGAAGGAGAAGTTTCATGTTTGGCCCCCAACTCCACCATTCCAGAGGGATATACTGGCAGAGGAGGAAGTTCAAAGTCTTGCTTTTTGAAGTAACTTGGCATGGTAAGAGCACGGGTCTGCCGTAGCCCCGTGAACTTGGGCGAGTTACCTGATTGCGAAGCCTTTGTTTTCTCACCTAAAAAGAAATGAGATCTCCAACACTTAGCATGGTTCCTGGTATATGGTGATAGGTCCTTAGAAAATGTTTAAGTGCTTATTGTAACTGTGCCTTGTGAATAAAAAAAATTAGGGAACAGAGCCTAGAGAAGATGGGATGGAGCCTCAGCCTCCCAAAAGTGGAAGAACTGCTGTTCGTTGAAGGACAGAATTGATTTACCCCCTGCATCTTCAGCAGCTGGGATCAGGGAAGACAGGTTTTCTAAATTTACCCATGCTATGAACTTTCCAGTCTTCACAAAAAGACAAGCGTCCTTTACATCAGGGGTCCACGAACTTTACGTAAAGGACCAGATAGTTATTAATACTCGAGACCTTGCAGGCCAGGCAGTCTGTTACCACTGCTGAGCTTTGCTTTTGTTGCCCAGAAGCAGCCATCGGCCATGCCCTAGAGGAGCGAGCGCCATGTTCCAGTAGAACTGTTTATGGACGGTGAAATTCAAATTCCGTGTCATTTTTACATGTGATGAAATAGTCTTCCTCTTTAAAAAAAAAAATCAACTTAAAAATGTGAAAAACAGTCTTAGCCCATGGATTCTACAAAAACAGGCGGTGGGCTGGATTTGTCCTCCAGGTCTTAGTTTGCTAGCCTCTGCTTTAGATGATCAACTGTTCAGGAACTGAGTTTTCTACTGGGGTTGGGCGTATGGAGGGTGGGACGTGGAGTAGTTCAAGACCTTCTAGCTCCAATCCTAGCTCTAGACTTAGAGCCAGACGTTGTGGATTCCACTCTTCCCTTCTCTGTTGGGAAGGGAAGAGCTGTATGTCTTAAGTAACTGTCTCTTCTGAACTCCCTCATCTGTAAAATGGGAATGATAATCACCGCTTCAAAGAATTGTGAAGCCCGAATGACATTAGCATGTCAAAGCAGTTTAGAGTTGATAAAACGCTGTAGCCAGGTGTTAAGTGGTTATGTTTACCCTGCGAAACATCTTTATTTTCCATTCTTAAAGGAAAAGAAAAAAACCACGCGCGCTCAAACCCTGAAACCAAACCTTTTTTCCTTTGATTATATTGATTATATCACCAAAGGAGAGAAAAGATCAAAAGGATCTTAATTTATCTAGTGGCCAAATAACCACCAGAAGAGTGAGTTCATGTGCTTTGAGAAAGGACTCTAATACAATGAAAGCAGCGTTCTTGTTTATCTTAATCATTCCTTTTTCTCAGCGGGTGTGGGTTTTTTTCCCCCTGAGAGCTACTGTAGTAGCTTAATTTAAAATTCAGGAGGATCCCAGTGATCTTGTCTTGGCCTTCTGAGAAAATATTTATCCAACACATGCATGTTTCAGGCAATCCAAAATGGAAGGAAGCTTTTAAGAATGAAATTATACCTGGCTTATGAAACGGGTCTTCGCGTTGATTGGGTTGGAAGGATAATCAGGATTCGGGGGAAAGTTAAGTCTTTCGCATCTTTCTCCCTACTTTGGGATGAGATTGCACCTCTCCCGCGCACCGCAGGAATCTTAGTTGTAAGTCAGATCCGCACGTGTGGTCCAGATGCTGTCGTCACAAAGACGAGGAGACCCCGTGACGGTTGGTCGAGGCGGACCAGCATCTGCCGTGTGTGGTTAGCTGGCTCTTGAGATTGAGATCCCCCAAAATAAGAAAGCAGAAAGCGTTATTTGACTGCTGGGATTGATTGCGTGGTAATAGAGTCACACGTGTGTGTGTGTGTGTGTGTGTGTGTGTGTGTGTGTGGGTGTGTGTGTGTGTGTGTGTGTTGAACATTAACACACTCTCTTAAATGTGAATTGCGGAGAATACTCCTGCCTGAGCAGGAGTGTGGAGACATCACCTGTACTTTTCCTTTGAATTTGCTTCCAGGTCCTGTGTACTCGAATAAGTTTTTCTCTTCTTGCTGTGATACCTAAGAATCATTTAATCTTTTCCTCGTGCTCTGTAAACTCTCTTAAATGTGAATTGCGGAGAATACTCCTGCCTGAGCAGGAGTGTGGAGACATCACCTGTACTTTTCCTTTGAATTTGCTTCCAGGTCCTGTGTACTCGAATAAGTTTTTCTCTTCTTGCTGTGATACCTAAGAATCATTTAATCTTTTCCTCGTGCTCTGTAATGATTTTAACCATTGAACGTATTTTCATGGTGTATTGGAAATACTTCATTCAGTTCTGAGTATTTGAGCTGCACAGAGCCGGTCTAAGTTGAGTTTCTGTGAATAAGGAGTCATCATTTGTATATTGTGTGTATCTGTAGGCACATAGCATCATTGCGGGTTCTGTTTAGAATACATGCAGATTCTGGGACCCAGACCCATGAGCTTGTAGTTTTCAGCGTTTGGATGGAGACAGGAGTATCCGCTTCAGAAAGCTTCTTTCTGGAATGTGGGTGGAGTTAGGAGCCTCTGGATTGCACTGGTCTGTTTGCGACAACACTGAGGGGTCGGGATGTGCCTTTGAAGCAGTTGAGCTCCGGGTGGACCAGATATCCTCTGCGGGCCCGTTGACCGTTGCCAGTGTTTAACTGAGCCATTGCAGGGAGGGAGCATTAAAAACACTCGGTAGTTAGGTATAAGGGCTGTTTCTGGAATGTCTGTTTGCTATCTTCATCGTATGGCTTACTTGTCCACCAGATTGTAAGATTGGTGCGTACGGTTTTTAAAACTAGGACCTTTTTTCTGGTCATTAATTTCCACAGTTCACATTTTTCAGTAGTTGCATAATTGTTGAATTATTCAATACATTTTAATGAAAGAGTGAATTAAATGAATGTCTTACCTCCAGTTTCCCCTCCCCCAAACATGACGCCCAACACTTAGTCCCTCATCCACATATGTGGTTTTCAGGCGAGGATGGGGGAACTTCCAACTGTACTGTTTCCCACACCAACTTAATTCTCTCCAGCTTTTTAAGCTGGTCAAGGCCTGGGAGGCCCGTGTTCTCTGGGGAGTCTGGGAAAAGTCTTTTGCCTTGGTGTGAAAATTTGTTCAAGTAATAAGAGTGTTTTTTTGCGGGGAGAGGACCAGCAGCTTTCCTCTGTTTCTCAGGGGGAATCTATGACCCTAAAAGTATTAAACTTGTTCTTGAGATCTTTGAGCTAAGACTTGGGTTTCACTACCCTTCATTGATGACTTTGACATTGTTTTTGCCAAACTCAGCTCTGCTTCAGCCAGAGCCTATGGTGAAACTGTGTTCAAACCTCGCTGATCGGGTTGGAAGATGCATGCTAATTGTAGTCTTTAAGGGGCTATTCTTGAAATTTTACATACATAAAGCCTAAAGGTAATATTTTAGCTCCACTTCTGACAGTGCAAGGACTTGAGATACTTTAAATCTGATCCACCCCTGAATTTACATGCTCTTATTTTCCAGTGTTAATCATCATCCGTGCAAAAACCCTCGCAAAGTAGAGCATTATTGTTGCATACAGACAGTATTTCTTTAGCTTTGCCTGTGTCTTTACCAGTTTCTTTGATCATCAATCTTCTATCTCAGAACTTCCTTCTGGGATTTTTTTTTTTTTTTTTTTTTTTTTCCTTAAGTATATCCTTTAGAGATTTCTTTAGGGAGGGGTTGTTGGTGGAAAAGTCTCTAGCTTTTTGATTACCTGGAAATGCCTTTCTTTTGCCCTCATTTTTGAAAAATAGACTTGATTCCAAATAAAACTAGTTACTTGGTTATTTTTGTTCAGCATTTTGAAGCTATCATTCCGTTGTCCTCTGGCTTCCCTGTTATTCTTGAGGAGGCTGTCAGTGTGGAGGTCTGTCTTCTGTCTCTGGTGGTTTTGGGATCCTCTCTTTGACTTTGGTGTCCTCTAGTCCTGTTACAGTGTATCTCTGTGTGACTTTCTTTTTATTAATAAACTTGGTGTATGTTGTGCTTCTCTTGTGGATTTGTGCCTTGCCGGTTGTAAAAGATTGTTGCCCATCTTACCTACCATCAGGTCCCGCTGTGCTTCTAAACTCTCCCTCGGGAATTATTAGATCTTATTAGATCTCCTCATCCTCACCCTCTGCTGCCGTTTCCTTGTTTTTGTTTTGTTTGCATTCTGGGTATTTCCTTGGATCTCACTTCTAGTTCACTAATGAGCTGTGTCTAATCCACTCTTTAACTCATCCATTGCGTTTTTAATTTCAACAATTATATTTTTTTTACTTCTAAATATTCTGGGTACCCCTGCCCCCAACCTATTAGTCTGTGGCTTGCTTTCTTCATCTTTGATGTTTGTCTGTTTTTATGATTGTCTCCTTCATCATGGTTGGATTGGAGGAGTTACTGGGGCATTTGGGTATTTTCCTTGCTTCCTGCAAGCCCAATGAAGTGCTGAGAATTAACATTTTATTGAAGATCTGTTATTTTGCAGTGACAGTGCCCTTTGGAACCTTGTTTGCTTTTTTTGCCAGAATCTGAAGAAACGTATTGAATTGGAATTTGTGGTATCGTGACTAGGGATCAAGGGCTTGAGCCGATGCTTGAGATTTACCTAAAGATACTGAGAATGCAAATAAAGTGTAAACTAGATTTCAAGGGAACTGTTTATGAAAATGGATATAATAGTTAAAACAAATGCTTCTGAAGCAAAATGTTCAACATCTTCATTCTGCCTGCCCTGATATATAGGCATATCTTGTCTAACTTTCCTTTGCCTGAGGTTGGCCTGTTCAGTTGGTCTGGGCTAGTGAAGCCATAGTTGTTGGCCTAACTTGGTCCACACCTACGCACCCCATCCCTCCTCTGTACCTTTGTGTTGCCATTTTTTCAGTACATGGTGGTTTCCCCACCTTGCCAGCCGCAGAGTCGGTCCTCATTCAGGACCTCATCAGAGTTCACTGTTAGCAGGAATCCTCCCCTTCAAACTCCATGTGACTAATTTCCTCTTTGTTTTGCATTATAATAATCTGTACTTGCTTATTTATTACTTTTTCTAGGTATGAAATAATATGACATATATTTTCTCCTGGAAAGGTTGGCTACCTATTTTTTGGTTGATGGTAGTGTCTAATCTGAGGACGTGAATGTGGTGAGCAGTCAATAATTGCTGACTTTTAGCTGAAATACAAATCTTATAGTGACTGGAGTTGCATTATTTGAAATTATACCATATATGTGAGAATTGTGCATTTAGGTATCTTGTTTGAAAAGCCATATGGTGTTTTGGAGGAAAGTTATTTCTAAACTTGATACAAATAATTTGGAGGAAAATTGTGTTCCTGGAAAGAGTATTTGAACTGTTGGCCGCAGCATTTTTTAGGTTTACCCTCTGGTGAAAAGTGGGGTGGGGGAATGTCTAACAATAGTGTCCTCTAGTTGGAGAAGTCAGCTCAGTATACTTGGGAAATGTCTTTACTCTTTGTCTCTCTCCATTTATAACGGTCTCTGCCATGTGACATCCTCAAGAGGTTGGTAGTTTCCAGCGTTTGTTGGATGAAGCCCCCCAGTGTTGGTTGCAGGTCATGAATGGCTCTGGGTAAAATGTTAACATTTTTCATCAGTAGGTTACTGTTTAGGATTTCAGTGCATCCCAGAGTTGCAGGCAGAAGCATGTCTTATCTTAGCATGTAACTGATCTGGAAGCTTCAGCTGTTCAGAATATGTGAGAACCAAGACAGAAAAAGTCCTCTTGGCTGTAAAAAGTTGTCACACCCCATACGCACTGAACACTCTGGGTCTCTCTTGGAGACCGTTTGCCTGTATTTTCGGCATGACGTGCTTGGAGTATACGGCTTCCTTAGCTTGTTAGAAGCAGATATCTGGTGAGGGAAAGGGAGCCGCCGCAGGGAGGTGAGCTGACATCAGTAAGTTTGCTCGTGAGATGAGCTGAACTGGGCAGCTGGGGACGGCACCTCCAGGTCATGGGTAATAGGGGCTCCTGAGTCCCTTCAAGCTTGTGAAGGGCATGTTTACCAAGTGGAAAACGGTATGTTGAAAAGAGCTATCAAAAATGATTTGTAAAAAGTTTTGGGATGTAAGTGGCAAAGCTCAGTTTAATTTTATGGTTTTCCAGAGTTTCCAGGGGAGAGAGAACAAGTGTACTCGTAGGGGGATGGAGGGGGGAGTGGGGGGTTACAGCCTGGCCTGTTTCTGAATCCTCCTGGTACCCTAAAACCTCTGTGGAGCTAACCGCATACTGCAGAGAATGATCTTTGGTTTGACACGAAGTGTTTTAAGAGTGATTACCGGTTAACGCTTCTCCATGAATCTTTGGGTCAGGTTGATGCTTCAGGAAGTTGGTGTCTTCGTACAGTTCTTCATCCGCTGCTGGGTATGTCCCCCTGCTCCCGCCGGGTTAAGAGCAGGGACTTGCCCTGTCATCTTCCATGATGACGCTGGGTAAAGGAAGGGTTAGGTGATTTGCTGAAATGTAAGTGAGAGTATCTGAATTAGGTTATTGATGAAAATTTTTGAAAAAACTTGTTTCAGTCATTGTTTTTACCATTGAAGTTTAAAGAGGTTTACTTTCTGTCTGAAGCTGCCTCAGTGCTGGGTGTTGCAGAGAAGGTGCAGGAGCTGTTTTTATCTCGGGTCTGCCGCCTGCTTCTCTGCTTAGCCGAGCGATGGTGCTGGTCCTTGGACAGTCATGGGAGCATGTGGAGGGGCCTGTCTGCTTCATGCTCCCCCCGACCCACGGGCTGGGCCAGAGCCCCCTAGAAAACATCCTGTCTTGCGGGCATCTCCATCCTTCATTCCTCTCTCCCTCCTGGATTTCCTTTCCCCTCGTCCAGATTGGTCCCTCCAGCCTGATTTCCGTCCTCTGCCAGGTGCCCTTGGAGCCGAGGCTTCCTTCATCCCATTTGGTCTCTGGACCCGGCTTCTCTGCTGGCTTGCTGATCTGTTCAAAGCTCCGGGAAGGAGCGTCGGGCCGCCCCCGTTGGCTCACCTTGCCTTTCATCTGTACGCTTCAGAGGGAACTCCCCGGGCTGCCCGACACCTCCGACATCTGCGGTGGCGCTCAGCCGGCTCTCCAGCCCTCGGGCAGCGTGGTGGGCCCCTGGCTTTGTCCTCTGACTTCCCTCCCTCGTGCAGGTGTGCTTTTGAACGCAGAGCACCAGGTAAAGGGCTATTTTGTGATCATTTTTAAGGAAGGAGAGGCATCTGTGTAGTGGCAGGGGTGCTACCTAGAACAGGACGTGTTATCGCCTCTTCCAGAAAAAGTCTCCAGAATTATTTTACGCGCCACCGTTCGGCACCACTAGCTTCAGCTCATAAATGAGCTTTCTGAGAACGTTTTGATTAAATTGACAGGCACAGATCGAAAAGTGTACTCCCCGGGGAAACAGTCCCTCCTGAGTAGGTCCACGTTGGCTCCGATTACAAACGATGAGGCTGCGATGATTTCGTAGAAGGAGCGAAAGATGGTGGAAATGCGGTCTTGTCACTGCGCGCGCGTTCACCTTGGCGGGAGGTTCCGCCGACCCAGGAACCAGGTCAAGATCAGCAGGAGAGAGACTGTGTGGTGACTGTGCAGCTTCACAGCAGTGCCCCCCCCCCCCAGCTCTGTCCAGAGGATGACCTGGGAGAGAAGAAGGCCGGAACCACCCGTGGCTGGGTGGGGTGCGGGAAGGGCTGTTCCCAAATCCAAGTCTCGCGGCCCCATCCCGCCGAAAGGAAAGCCAAGCCCTCGAGCCCTTTGCTTGGCTGGTTTCTGCTGCAGTGGAGGGTCGTGTCTTGGAGTTCAGTTAACTTTCTAAGAAGCTTTCTCTAGAGTGGAGCTCCCCCCGGGGACGCGTGCCCCCTGAGTGCTGGAGGAGGGACCCTGGGGAGAGTCAGGGTGCCCGCGCCGCCCCGCAGGCAGCTGAGAGCTCTTGCTGCCCCCTGACTCGCGTCTCATTCCCCAGCCGGGGGACGGCGGTGGGAACAAAACCGAGGTGGAGACTCCCATCCGTCCTGTGTGCGCCACCTCCCGCCTCTCTGCGGTGCCCGTGTTTCTCTGGGATCCTGCGGGGCGCCGCCCCCACGCCCACCTGTGAGGACCCCTCTCGGGGAGGGAGGGGTCTGGCTGTGCCCTCCACCCTCCTGGAGGAGCTGCCCCGTGCCGGGCACCGTCGCCGGGCCGGAGAGCTCAGCCGGAGCCCTGGGTGCTCTCTGAGGCCGCGTGGAGGCCCCGGGGAAGGGAAGGCTGCCCTCCCTTTTGCTGCAGGAATAGCGAGGCATCACCCCCTTGTCGGAAGCTCCTTTGGTTTTCGGTTAGGCTTCTCGCCTTAGTAGCATCCCGGGTCGGGGAAGACGCCGGGGTCACACCTCCCCACGGTCTTTCTTGCCGGCCCAGCCCTGTGCCCTGGCCGGCCTCGGGCACCTCTGAATCCCCGGGGGCAGGAACTCCAGAGACTCAGACTAAAGCACCTGCCGCCTGAGGAGAAAGGGTCTCGAGAGCCGCGTGCAGGGGCTCGTCGGCCTCTGAGGAGACGCGTGTAGCACAGGCTCCCGGCCCTGAAGGTGGTCGTAGGGTTAATGATCGAAAGGTTTTGTTCGTCTTCTCTCTCTGTCTTGCACTTTGGTTCCTCTCTGACTCTGGGCTGGGGACGTGAGATTCTGTTGCCGTCTCTCCCCCTCGCGCCCCTCTGCGGCTCGTCTCTTCCCACCCCCACCGCCTGTTTGGTGCCCTCCGTCGTATGATATGGAATTGAACTGTTCTCAGAAGTTTAATGAAAAAACCAAGCGAACAATAGAATCCTTCCGTCTTTCCCAAACAAATCAACTTTCTGTCTATAAGCTAAGCGACTCCGGTATCCGTCCTCCTCCCCTTTTCCCTGTAGCTCGTTTGTCTCTGGTAGAAAATGGATTTCTCACTCCTGCTGAACTTCATCGTCGGTTTAGGGTGGACGTGTCATCCAGTCGGGTTTTTGCTTGTATGTTATGTGGAAGACGTTAGTAATGATACACAAGAGCAACAAGCATGTAGGAAGACTTACTCTCCTCCTATTTTCGATATATGTTAGCAAGACTTAGTGAGGCGCTATCTAGTAAACATTCTTAAGTGATTTGTGTGTCTGTTAAACATGGCGTTAGAAAAATTTCCTGAAGCAAGTTTATGACCATACTTTTTAAACATGAAGATTGCTTAAACCTTAAAAAAAAACCTTTTTAAGTTTTGAGGAGCAGTTAATAATGATGTGACAATAGTGTATTTGAGTATATGTAGGTGACATTTCACATGCTTTATAAAGGGCTCTCGGAGTCCAGGAGGCATTACCTCCGTGGGTTAGGGTTAATGCTAAGGTGTCCGAGATGCTCTTCTCTAAGACACACACTAACACCTTAACCAGAGAAAAAGAAAAAACAACCCACTGATTGTTCTTGCTAGAGTTATGAGGGTTTCTTAAACTCTTTGTAGTGTAAATTAACAGTTGATGGTAGTTCAGTTACGAAAACAAGCAGTATCCTCATCTGCCTTTTCTTCCATGGTCTCCATCCTTGGGATCACTAAGCAGACATAGAGAAGATGTGACTAAAACAGTGACATTTTCTCATGTAGCTTGTGGGAGCTCACAGTAATTACCTGTAATTTTAAGGTAGCCAGAAGGTTTCCTGTGCACAGCAGCCTAGAAATCTTCTGTATGAACCTAAAAATGAGTGACTAATTATAAGGTAGAAAATGAATCAGCTTCGTATGAGATCACGCAAATTCCAAGGAGCCATGAACTTAATGCGTCAACACAGATAACAATTTTTGACTGTCACCAAAGACTTTAGGTTAAACAGGTGGCTATAATGAAGCACAGAACATTGATGAAAAGAGAAGAAAGAGCGGAGATTCCATTTGTCAGAATTTTGTCCAAAAGAGATTTTGAAAGTTTCTACAAAGGTGATGAATATAAATGATGATTTGACATTTACTATGATTTTTTTTCTTTAAGAAATAGAACAAACTAAAACATGTTTGGGGGCTTCCCTGGTGGCGCAATGGTTAAGCATCCACCTGCCAATGCAGGGGACACGGGTTCGAGCCCTGGTCTGGGAAGATACCACATGCCGCGGAGCAAGTAAGCCCGCGTGCCACAACTGCTGAGCCCGTGTGCCGCAACTTTTGAGGAGCAGTTAATAATGATGTGACAATAGTGTATTTGAGTATATGTAGGTGACATTTCACATGCTTTATAAAGGGCTCTCGGAGTCCAGGAGGCATTACCTCCGTGGGTTAGGGTTAATGCTAAGGTGTCCGAGATGCTCTTCTCTAAGACACACACTAACACCTTAACCAGAGAAAAAGAAAAAACAACCCACTGATTGTTCTTGCTAGAGTTATGAGGGTTTCTTAAACTCTTTGTAGTGTAAATTAACAGTTGATGGTAGTTCAGTTACGAAAACAAGCAGTATCCTCATCTGCCTTTTCTTCCATGGTCTCCATCCTTGGGATCACTAAGCAGACATAGAGAAGATGTGACTAAAACAGTGACATTTTCTCATGTAGCTTGTGGGAGCTCACAGTAATTACCTGTAATTTTAAGGTAGCCAGAAGGTTTCCTGTGCACAGCAGCCTAGAAATCTTCTGTATGAACCTAAAAATGAGTGACTAATTATAAGGTAGAAAATGAATCAGCTTCGTATGAGATCACGCAAATTCCAAGGAGCCATGAACTTAATGCGTCAACACAGATAACAATTTTTGACTGTCACCAAAGACTTTAGGTTAAACAGGTGGCTATAATGAAGCACAGAACATTGATGAAAAGAGAAGAAAGAGCGGAGATTCCATTTGTCAGAATTTTGTCCAAAAGAGATTTTGAAAGTTTCTACAAAGGTGATGAATATAAATGATGATTTGACATTTACTATGATTTTTTTTCTTTAAGAAATAGAACAAACTAAAACATGTTTGGGGGCTTCCCTGGTGGCGCAATGGTTAAGCATCCACCTGCCAATGCAGGGGACACGGGTTCGAGCCCTGGTCTGGGAAGATACCACATGCCGCGGAGCAAGTAAGCCCGCGTGCCACAACTGCTGAGCCCGTGTGCCGCAACTGCTGAAGCCCGCACGCCTAGAGCCCGTGCTCCGCAACAAGAGAAGCCACCGCAACGAAGAGTAGCCCCCGCTCGCCGCCACGAGAGAAAGCCCCTGCGCAGCAACGAAGACCCAACACAGCCAAAAATAAATAAAAACCAAAAATAAAACAAAAAAAAACATGTTTGGAGAATATATCAAAGGGAGAGACGTGTCCAGTACAAACATTAAAAGACTGACGTGCAGTAGCCAGCATTACCATCCCAAAGAACCAAGGAAGCGCCAGCGTCAAAGAAACCAGCCTGTTGTTTTGTCACCAGTAGCATCGTTCGTCATGTAACCGATTTCTCAGGGTCGAGTAGACTTAGCAAAGTAGAAGGTAGGAAGTTTGAGAATCAGTGGAGATGCACAAGGAGCACACCCGAGCGAGGCCTGTTGGTGGGCTCTTTATCAGGACACTTCATTTTGTTTGTGGGAAAAACCATATTTGATGTACACCATATCATCAACTTAACTCACTAGACTGTATATAGTTTTGAATTACGCTGGTTCATTCCCAAATTCATTTTTGTGAATTTTTGGCACCATGGGGGATATTCAAAAGACTGAGCACAATCCTAAAAGAGGAGAAAGTTCTGAGGCTGTTTCGTGTTCTCAGCAGCCTCTTTGAAGTAAAGAGTTTAGCCTTTTAAGGTTCACTACTTGAATCAGCTGACACCCACTTGGCAGGCAGGTGCTTTGAATTTCACGGTCTCATCACCCTACTCGTGGTTTGTATGTAAAGGCCCTGTATGCATGTTTATTGAGGAAAGAAGATGGAAGTCGAAAAATAAAAAAAAAAATAGGTTAAAAAAGAAAAAGTCATCCGCTGCTCTGGCACCCAGATTGACTACCACAAGCCAAGGCCCATCATTCAGGACAGCTTTGTGCATAAATATAGATAGAGGAGTGGATTATACAGGTCACAGTTATTTCATAAAAATAGAATTATATTCATGCTGTTTAACAGAAGACACATAGAAGTTAACACTGAAGGAATTGTGGAGTGGTCTATAAAAACCTTTTTTATTTATTGGTCCATTTTTCTTTTGCCTTTTTCTTGATTTGTTGGAGTTCTTTGTAATCATGCTAATCTTTGTTATTCATCTTGCAAATGTTTTCTCATCTGTGTTGTGTCCTCACTCTTCATTAAAGATTTTAAAATCTGTAACAATTACATATTTCACCCACCAAATTAATGAAAATTGACCTTTTTTTTTTGCGGTACGCGGGCCTCCCTCTGCTGTGGCCTCTCCTGTTGCGGAGCACAGGCTCCGGACGCGCAGGCTCAGCGGCCACGGCTCACGGGCCCAGCGGCTCCGCGGCATGTGGGATCCTCCCAGACCGGGGCGCGAACCCGGTTCCCCTGCATCGGCGGGCGGACGCGCAACCACTGTGCCGCCAGGGAAGCCCAAAAAGTGACCTTTTAATGCAGTCTTACTTTCCTCATTTTGTTTCTCGTTTAGGAAGTCCTTCCTCCACCAAGATCATCGTCTTCTATCTTTTCATCCAAAAGTTTTGCTTCTAATGGTAGCAAAAGCCTGCCGTTTGTTTTCCCGGTATGAAGTTGGGATCTGATTTGTTTTTTGGCTGGATAATCTGCTGTCACCATTTATTAAACCAGTCGCTCTCTCGCCTTCCCGTTTGCCCCTCGGCCGTACGTGACGTTCTCCTTGACGTGTGCGGGTCAGTTTCTTCTGCTCGCCTGGTGTTTGTCTTTTCTTGGTCACGCACCACGCTGTTGTCATCCGTATGGCTTCGTAATAATTGCCCTGCCAGGTATCTCGATCTTGTTCTCTTTTTCTGAAAGGTGGCTCAGCGCTTCTTGGTGGTGCGTTCTTCCGCTTCCACGTTGGGCTTGGGTTGATGCCGTGTTGCGTTCATGGGTTACTCTGGGCCACCGGAGGTGCAGCAGTGCAGCCGACAGGTAAAAGTCCTGCCCCAGGAGCTTAGATTCTAGTGGTGGCAGCAGGCTAAGCGGGATACAGCTAGTGGCTTGGGGTATGGGTTAGCTTTATGTAAATTGTCAGAGAAAGCCTCACTGATAGGTAAGGTGACATTTGGGACTTGAAAGCAAAGGAATGCCCCCCGAGGTTGGCGTGTTCTTAGCGAGTTTGGGCAGCAGCAGGGAGGCTGGTGCATCTGGAAGCCGAGAGGGGTGGTACCTGAGGTCGGGGTGGTACCTGAGGTCAGGGTGGTAGTGGAATCCAGGCAGGCCCTTTGTAGATGTGCTGAATACGCCGAGTTTTATTTTTACTGAGATGGAAAGCCGTTGGAGGAGTGACATAATCAAATTAAAAATTTTAAAGGGTTGTGCTGGATGCTATATGGAGAACAAACCGTGGCAGGACTGGGAAGGAAGCTGGGAGAATAACTCGGGCAAAAGATGTTGGTGTTTGAAACCCGGGTGGCGGGCTGATGGAGTAGTGAGGAGTGACTGCACTTGGGGTGTGTTTTGAAGGTGGGGCTGAGCAGGATTGATGTGTAGATTGGATATTGGATGTGACGGAAGGAGAAGAAGTGGAAAGAACGTGGGGTTTTCAGGCTCGAGTCACTAGAAGAATGGGATTGGCCAATTATTCAGACAGGTGTGACTGCTTAGGGCTCAGCTTTGGTTTTTATCGCGGGGGAGGGCTGGGGGGGTGGATAAGTAGGAGTTGGGCTTTAGACGTGTTAAGTTCGAGATGCCTTTTAGACATCGGGTGGCGGTGTGGGCAGGCAGGGTCTAAAAGTTAAGAGTTGAGGGCATATGCTTCGGCGGGAGATGTCTGCATGTGCATGGTTTTTAAAGCCGGGGAAGGATGGAGTCATCCAGGGACTAAGTGTAGGTAGAGAGGAGATGTGAAGGTTAGAGGTTAGATCGTGGGGACGTTCTTATACAGAACTTGAGACGAGGTGAAGATGAAAGAAGAGGCGTGGCCAGGAAAATAGGAGCAAGGGAGAGTGGTGCACTGGGAGCAGGTGATGAACGTTTCAAGGCGGGAATGACTCACTGTGTTCTGTGCTGTCGTGGGGACCTAGAATTGACCACTAGATATGGCAGCAGCTGTTTGGGGGCGTCCAGGGGCTCCACCTGGCGTGGGCTCGTGAGAGCATGGGAAAAGAGGAATTGGAGGTGAAGACTGTAGGCAGTTCTCAGGACCGGTTTTTCGAAAAGGGAACCAGGAGGGCGAGGTACGCTCCAGAGTCTGTTTGCTTTAAGATAGGGGAAATTACAGTATGTTGTGTGATGCTGGGAGAAGGCGAATAGGAAGGGGAAATTAATGAATCGGGAGAGAGAGGGAGGGAGGGCAGGAGCTCGAATGGGATCCTCTCCCCCTCTCCCCACCCTTTGGTTCTTCGGTATGTTTTGCTACGCACTCTTAAAAAGTTTTTTCACAGTCTTTCTTAGATTTATTCCTAGAAACTATAGTTTCTTGTTGCTCTTGTTAGAGAGATCTCTTTAAAGTTATATTTTCTAACTAGTTAATACTTGTGCACAGGAAGGCTGTTTATGCTTGATCTTTATATCTAGCAACCTTGTCAAACTATCTGGGTTGAAAATTCATAGATTCTTTTGGGTTTATTTATAGATAACTATATCTTGTGCAAATAGGGGAGATTATATTTTTCTTCCTCTTCAAATTCTTACCTGTTACTTTATCACTTTGGCTGGGACCATTTGGTACGATGTGGAATATCAATTACTAACAACAAGGATTTTTAAAAAATTTTTATTTTATTTACTTTTGTCTGCGTCAGGTCTTCGTTGCTGCGCGTGGGCTTTCTCTAGTTGCGGCGAGCGGGGGCTGCTCTTCGTTGCAGCGCACGGGCTTCTCATTGCGGTGGCTTCTCTTGTCGCGGAGCACAGACTCTAGGTGCGCGGGCTTCAGTAGTTGTGGCACACGGGCTCAGTAGTTGTGGCACGCGGGCTCTAGAGCACAGGCTCAGTAGTTGTGGCGCACGGGCTTAGCTGCTCCGCGGCATGTGGGATCTTCCCAGACCAGGGCTCCAACCCGTGTCTCCTGCATTGGCAGGCGGGTTCTTAACCACTGCGCCACCAGGGAAGCCCCCAAGCATTCTTATTTTATTTTTAATTCTGAAAGTTCTATAAAATTTTATTATTAAGTAAAAGCTGTAGATAGTTTGCTAAGGTACCTTTGTTTAAAAAATATTTATATTTGGCTGTGCCACGCCTCAGTTGCAGCGTGCAGGATCTAGTTCCCTGACCAGGGATCGAACCTGGGCCCCTGCATTGGGAGCACGGAGTCTTACCCACTGGACCACCAGGGAAGTCCTGCTAAGATACTGTTCTAAAGTTAAAGTTCTGTTATTTCTGGTTAAAGTTCTCTTATTTCTAGCATGTGAGGAGTTCTTAATCCTGAATGGTTAACGAATTGTATGGGATGTGCTTTCTGCATTCATTAGAGATTGTCATTTTACCCCCTCTTTCCTTTTAATATTTTAATGTAGTATATTAATATATCATCTGATGTTAAGCCATCCTTGCATTTCTGGGATAAACCCTACTTAGTCACAGTGTATTATTACGTACATTGTTAGATTCTTTTCATAATCAGGCTTATAATAGTCACTTGAAAAGGTAACCAACTTAATATTTTTTCCTATTATGGAACAGTTGCAGAATCCCTGGATTTTCTGTGTTTTGATTTTCTGTTTCTGAAGATTTTGTTTCACCTGCCTCTAAAATCTTCTGGACTTCTGTTTCCTTTTAAGATAGGAGAGGAGCTATTAGATTATTCATTAGAGAATTACCTGGTGTTTCTCTATCGGTGTTTTCTATTTCTTAAGTCAATTGTGGCCTAAAGTTTTTTCTATTAGAGTATTTTAGGATATTTGAAAACCTATACTGGATCTATGATTATATACCTTTAACATGCCTTTTGGTTTTTTGTGCCTTTTTCCTTACAGATATTTTATCTCATTTGCTTCTTTGTAAGAATCAGTTTTTTATTTTACTGATTCTTATATCTTTGCTTTCTACTTTATTTCTTGCTCTTTATTTCCTTCTGCCCTCTTGACGTTATCTGGTTCTTTTCCTAGCTTACTGAGTTGAACAGCTCATCTTGTTCTTTACTGAAGGCTGTAAAATTACCTTGGAAGTACAGCTTTAGCCACATCGTATACGTTTGCTTTATTTTTTAAATCTTCAGTATCTTTAGATTTTTCTTTATTTAAAATAAATTCACTTATTTTTTTGTTTAGGATATTTATTCATATGTTTTAAAACCCAAAAAGTATTAAAAAAAAATTTACAGCCACAAGGATTTTGTCTTTTTGTTTTTGAGTACTTAAATGTACTTAAACTTAAATATTTTTAAGGTGAAAATCTTTTTCTTTACTATGTATCTTCTAATTGAATTACACCATGGCCAGAGAATGGTCTTTATGAAACCTTAATTCTGGAGGTTTCCTCTTGTGATCTTGTAAAAGGGTTTATTTTGGGATTTAGAGTTCATCTTTGCTGTTTATCCTTTTCTTATTTATTTATTTTTTCAATTGTCTGTTGGTCTGAGAGATTTTTCTGTATGGATTGGGTATTTATTCTTTTGCTGGTTGGGAGATACAGATTCTTTGTCTGACCTTGTGGTTGCCATTAGTTTCTTTAGATTCTGCTTAACTTTTAATCTGAATGATCAAATCATTCAGTGATTTCTTCTGAAATGTGACAGGGACATAAGTGTTATTTACCTTTTGAGTATATCTACTCCCTGTGTCTTATGCTCATTGAGAATATTTCTTTTCAGTGTATCAGAAATGGGATATGTATTTAATAGTTAATTAAGTTTTATATATTTTCCTTGAGGACATAACAAGGACATAGCTCACTATTAATTCTTCACTGAAATCTCCAACCTCACCTCCACTAGGTCAAGATTATTTTCTAGTATTTGTTTTATCTTTCAGAAATATACCAACAATTTTTTTTTTTTTAATCACAGGTTATTTAAATTTTCTAACTTTACTTTTGAATGCTCGTTTCACTTATCCCTTTCATTCTAGGTGGGCTGACTTTTGCTCCTGAATTACACCTTACTTTCTTTGCTTTTGTATTTTCTTTTTTGAGATATAAGTTGGATACCATAGAATTCCTCTTTTTAAAGGATACAGTTCCGTGGTTTTTAGTATGTTTACAAAATTGTACTTTTACCATTATCTAATTTCAGAACATTTCCGCACCTCAGAAAGAAACTCCTTACCCGTTGACTGTCAGTCCCCGCCCCTGTAACCCTGCAACCCTGGCAAGCACTAAATCTACTTTCTCTATGAATTTGTCTATACTGCACATTTCATATAAATGAAATTATACAGTATGTGGTCTTTGTG
The DNA here is from genome assembly GCF_002837175.3 of Physeter macrocephalus. Taxonomy (NCBI): domain Eukaryota; kingdom Metazoa; phylum Chordata; class Mammalia; order Artiodactyla; family Physeteridae; genus Physeter; species Physeter macrocephalus. Next base: position 105,468,786 of record NC_041231.1, on the reverse strand, counting down.
TCTGACTTCTTTTCTAATATGCTAATAATTTAGCATAATGTTTTCATGGATCATCCATGTTGTAGAATGTGTCAGTACATTATTTCTTTTTATGGCTGAATAATATTCCATTTTGTGACTAGACCACATTTTGACTATTCATTGATTGATGGATATTTGAGTTGTTTCTATTTTGGTGTGTGTTATGAGTAATCCTGCAATGAATATTTATATAGAAGTTTTTATGTGCGCATATACTTTTCAGTTCTCTTGAGTATATATTTAGGAGTAGATTTTATTACATCTTTTTTTAAATATAAATTTATTTATTTATTTATGGCTGTGTTGGGTCTTCGTTTCTGTGCGAGGGCTTTCTCTAGTTGCGGCGAGTGGGGGCCACTCTTCATCGCGGTGCGCGGGCCTCTCACTGTCGTGGCCTCTCTTGCTGCGGAGCTCAGGCTCCAGACGCGCAGGCTCAGTAGTTGTGGCTCACGGGCCCAGCTGCTCCGTGGCATGTGGGATCTTCCCAGACCAGGACTTGAACCCGTGTCCCCTGCACTGGCAGGCAGATTCTCAACCACTGCGCCACCAGGGAAGCCCCATATTACATCTTTAAATGATTATTTTAGTAAGGATTTGAGATAGTAAATTCTTGATATTTATATGTCTAAACGTAATCTTATTATTATATTGTCACTGTTAATGGCTTTTTAGATGGGTATAAATTTTATTGGTTGACAATTAAGATTATTAGCTTTGCAGCTGATGAAAAATATCTGCCTCTCTTTATAAGTCATCTGAGTTTCTGGTAGTTTAAGATTTCTTACCCTTGACAGTTCTGCAGTTTTATTACAGTGGGTCTAAGTGTGGATATGATATACTTTTGATCTGAGGATGTTTGGTGCTTTTAATCTATGTTAATGCCTTGAGGAATTGTTGTCTCTGTGTTCATAAGGTAAATGGGTCTATAATTTTCTCTCCTGTTTCGTGTCAAGAGTTATGCTGGTCTCATAAAAGGAGTTAGGAAGCATTCCCTTCTCTTACTTTCTGAAATTGGTTTTGATTCTTTCATGAATGTTTACTAGAATTTATCAGTGAAACCATCTGGTACTGAAATTTTCTTCTGTTGAGTTAGGTTATGAATTCACTATCTTTAATGGATATGAAGTTATTCAGAATTGGTATTTCTTCTTGAGTTTTGGTGTTGTGTCTAAAGGAATTTAATTTAAAGTATTGGATTCATTGGCAGATAATTGTTTCTCTATTATTCATCTCATTTTGGTTTAATTTGCTTTTCTTTTTAGTTTTATAAGGTGGAAGTTTAGGTCATTGGTTTAAGAGTTTTCTTGCTTTCTATTAAGAACATTTAATGCTATAAATTTTCTTCAAGCCCTTCTTTAGTATATCCTGCAAAATTTGATACGCTTTCATTTTAATCTAGTTCAAAATATTTTCTAATTTCCCTTGTGATTTCTTTGACCCATGAGTTGTTTAGAATTAGGTTGTTTAATTTTCAGATATTTTAGGTTTCACTAGATGTTTTAATTTTGATCTTTAAATTCCATTGTAGTCAAAACATTTTCTCTAGATTTATTTCTTTTTAATCTATTTAGACTTGTTTTGTGGCACAGTCTTGGTGAATGTTCTCTGTGCACTTAAAAAGGTTATATAATTCAGTTATCAGTGGAATGTTTCATAAATATCAGCTAAATTAGGGTTAATGTTATTTGGGTCTCCTATATTTGTACTGTTTTTAAAAATCTGGTTTTACCGATTATTGAAGGGTATGTTAGGATCTCCAACTATGAAAATGCTTTTGTCTCTCTTCTGTTTTTGTTTCACACATTTTGATGCTCTGTCATTACATGTGTGTGTATTTATTATATTGGTATAAGTATACCAATATAGTGTTCTGTTGATCTTTTAAAATCCTTGTGAAATGTCCCTTTTTGTCTGTAGTAATACTTCTTGAAGTCTATTTTGTTTTATGTTAGTATATCCACTCCAGCCTTGGTATATATTTATTCAGCCTTTTAGTTTGTTTCTGTCTTTATAAAGTGCTGCTTTTGAAACTAGAATGTAGTTGGTTCTTGCTTAAAAAAATAAAAATCTACCAATCTTTGCCTTTTGATTAGAACGTTTAGTCCATTTACATTTAAAGTAATTAGTGGTATGGTTGTATTTTAGGTCTACCATTTTGCACTTTTTTAGGAAGAGATTTTTGTTTGTCTTTATTCTTCCTTTTTTTGGTTTTCATGTTAGAGTTTAAAATTCTCACTTTAATTTTGCTGTTGGTTTTCTAGCTATATTTCTTTGCTTTTGGGTAGGGGGGAGGGCGGTTGCTCTCTAGGGATTACAAGATGCATTTTAGCTTTATCCCAATCTACTTAGCATTGGTATTGAATCACCTCAGGTAAAACCCAGAATTTCTTCAATAGTATATTTCAGTTTCCCACCTCTTACCTTTAGTAGTATTATCATATGTATTTCATCTAAATAGTTTGTTCTGTAGTATATTTTCATTTCTTTCTCTTATCCTCAGTATTACATTGATTACATTGATATACCTTGTAAACTCATCAGTAGTGTTGTAATTTTTGCTTTAAGCTGTCATCTTTTATAAAGGCTAAGAAATTATATATTACATATATAGTCATCCCTTAGTATCCACATGGGATTGGTTGCAGGACCCCCTGTGGATACCAAAATCTGCATATGCTCAAGTTTCTCATATAAAATGGTATAGTACTTGCATATAACCTGTGCACATCCTCTTTAAATCATCTCTTAGATGACTTATATCTAATACAGTGTAAATGCTATGTAAATGGTGGCCAGTGTGTGGCAAATTCAAGTTTTGCCTTTTGGAACTTTCTGGAAATTTTTTTCCTTGAATATTTTCAATCCGCTATTGGTCAAATCCATGGATGTGGAACCCGCGAATACAGAGGACGTACTGTACCCACATAATGACTGTTTCTGGCTTTATTTTTTCCTGTAAACTTAAGTTGCCATGTAGTGTGATTTCCGTTTAGACTCAAGAACTTTCTTTAGCATTTCCTGTAGTCAGATCTGCTGGTGATAAATGGTTTTCTATTTGAAAATGTCCTCATTTCACCCTCAATTTTAAAGAATAGTTTTGCTGGATACTAGAATTCTTGGTTGACAGGGTTTTTGTTTTGTTTTGTTTTGTTTTCCTTCTTCAGCAATTTGAATATTTGGTCCCAGTGTCTTCACACTTCCATAGTTTCTTAACGAGAAGTCAGTTTATGTTCTTATCATTATTGTTTTTGTTTTCCTGTGTATAATACATCATTTTTCTTTGGCTGATTTCAAGATTTTATCTTTGGCTTTTAGCAGTATGACTAAGATGTGTCTTAGTCGTTTTATTTGTTTTTATTCTGCTTAAGGTATGTTGAGCACTGGGGGATTTTTCAGATGTTGTGTCTTTAGAAAATTTTTTCCTTTCTCTCCTGGGATTCCAGTTAGTGTGCTGCTTCCTGTTGTCACACATCTTTGAAAATTCTATTCATCTTTCGACCATCTCTTTTTCTTTCTTTTCTTCAAATTCTTCTATATTCAAGTTCATTACAGCTGTTAGAAGAAAGCATCAATTTGTTGTTTAGCTTATCTACTGAGTTCAGTTTACTGATTGTTCATTTGTTTCTCTGTTGACATTGCTGTATTTGTTTACTCACTGGTATCAAATTTCTTTCAATCCTTTGAGCATATTTTCCAAATTCGTTGAACTGTTTGTTGGCTGCTTTGAAGTCTCTTAAATCCAACATCCGGGCTCACCTGGAGTCAGCTTCTGTTGACTGTCTTCTTACTTGCATATGGGTCAGGCTTTACTGTGGTTTTGCTTATCTAGTTGAAAACTGGACATGTTGTAATGACCCTGGACTCTAGTGTTCTTCTGAGGATTCTTGGGGTTTTATTGTAGCAGACAGTTAAATGCTTGGAGTCAAACTATAAATTTCGTTTTTACTGTGATAGGTGTCTGCTTACATATATCTGCTCTGTTCTTTTGTCTTTCCACTGATGTTTCTTTACTCTGGTGCCCTGTGCCTGTAAGATTTGGAAGTTGGCCAAGCATCTCAGTAGAAATGGACTTTCTCTCTCCCTGTTCTTGTCTCTTCTGAGGATTTCTCTGGGTTCTAGCTGATCTGCCAGCTTTGGGCTTTGTACTCTGACATTTAGAGCCTGCTGCATCCCTGGCTGAGCACAGCTGGGAAAGGGCATCACATTCATAGATTTGGCTCCATGTTCCTCTTTCAAAAGATTTCTCACTGACTGCTTTTTCCCCAGGCTGCTGGTGGTTTCCTTTGAGCATATGTGGTTCAGCTGTCAGCCAGGGGTATCAGCATTTTATGCTCTGAATTTGAGTGTCGCTTCTTCTACAGTTCTGGTGCTGTCTGAAAACTCTAAATTTCTGGTTGCTTCCCCAACTCTGAACTCTGATACCCGGCACCTTTAGCTGGTAAGGCTCTGGTTTTTCCAGCCACCAATTTTGCAGCCATAGCTTTGAGAGTTGGGCAGTGCCCTCAAGCCAGGAAGCAGTTCTTAACGCCTCAGCGTTGTGGTTTTTGAGATTTAACCCTTTCCCTGGCTTTTGTAAGGACTGTCTTTAGGTAGTTGTGGTTTTTTTTTTTTCCAATTCATTTTTCATAAATGTTATCTGTGTGTGTTCTCATGGCCCCTTCAGTCTTCCTGCCATTACAGAGAATTGGCTCTTGGTTTGTTTTGAAGTATTAGGGAACAGGTTATCTGTTTCAAGAGCATGTCTTCCTGTGTGCTTTCTTTGCTTGTAGGATCATCCTATTCATCATTCTTTTTTTTTTTTTTTTTTTTTTTTTTTGCTTTTGCAATATGTTTGTATGAGATTCAGCCACCATCCTTTTTCTGTTGTTCATTTTTATTTGAAATTAGTCTCTCTTCATTAGGAAGGGGGACGGGTCAGGAGAGGTTTTCTCAAGGCACAGCTCCAGAGCTCCCTCTTCTGTCATATTTGATACATGGCCTTGTCCTTCGTGGCTCTGTCCTGCCATCCTTAACCTTCAGCTTTCACCTGGCTGAAAGCTCCTCTGTCCATTGCCCCAGCTGTCCTCTCCTGCTCAATTTTTTGTCTATTTCCAGCATTTTTCATTAGTGGAAAGGAGCTTTGCCTGGTTGGTCTCAAGAACTCTTAAGGCCTAGACAGCTCCAGACCCCTGAGACCTGACTCTGGACTCCATGCTCACCTGTGGACTGAGTGTGCAGAAGTTCTTGCTGCTTCTGGCTGCTGCTCTCGTGGGCCTGCTCTGTTCTCCAGTGGGACCTGCCGATGGTGTTGGCGTTCTCCTGCTTCCATCCGTCAGATGCCCTGTGGCTTCCCTCCTGCACAGATCCTGGTACATCTGAGTCTTGTGGCTTTTGGTGATTTTTCCTGTGGTTTGGGGTTTCTTGGCTCTTACTGAAGATTCTGATATTTTTAGGGCACTGGGGAAGTTGACAACCTCCTGCTGTGCCTGTGCTCCCTTAGTTCCTCCGGTCTTGAGAGAATTCAGGGCCTTTATTCTGCTTCTAAGGCTGGTATGTGGGTGAGGATTCTCTCCCGTTCTCTCGCCAGCTCCCTCCTACAACCAAGGTCAGTGAAGACAGACGCGTTTCCTTATTGTGTTCCCTGGTCACCGCTCTGCTTGAGAGTGAAGCCTGGCATCTCGCCTGTACGTGTGGGTCTCTGTCCTCACGTCCCACCTCATGGGCTTTGTCTCCTGACCTTGAGATCACCAGGCATCAGTAGGGCATCATCTGGCTTCAGGTTTTGCTTATCTTGCTTCATTGTTGGATTTTCGTCTTCATATTCTTAAAGATTTTCCTACTTGCCTGCTTGTGAGTGATGCATTTTTAAAAGTATTTTTAAAATATCTTAACTCAGCTTTGTGTTTCTATGTTTATTGTACTAGAAGGACTTGTTACGGTATTTTGTCCACCATACTGGTGAAAATGAAAATTTCATTTCTTTCTCTTGAAACTTGTCTCTTTTTCCATGGCTTGTCTTTCTTGTTGCTTAGCATGCTTTCTTTGCTCTCTTAACCTTTTTGATTTTTGAAATACCTTTGTTCTCTGTGCATGTTCTAAGATCTTGCCATCATCTCCTTAGGAAACCAACATAAGTAAGCTCCATAATTTTTGTGAAGCTTGGGTTTTCAGTCACTTAGAGACTATCAGGTTTAGATAAAGGGGAGAGAAAAAAGTGTAACACTCGTGTTGTTAGTCCTAGGAGAACACAGGTCACTCCCCACATTTCATAGACTCATAGACTATTACAGCAAGAAAGGTCCTAGGCAATAATCTTGCCTGATCCACCCTCTTGCGATTCTACACACGAGGATACCGTAAGTGAGACCAAGAGAGGCTACTGTTGAATTATGACAAAGTGCAAGACTCTAGGACCTTCACTCAGCTCTCCTCCCATCCCTGCAAGGCGAGGGGTGATCACCCCCTTGGAGAGCAGTTCGTGTTGCAAACACAGACCTCGGTCACCCCATCATGCTTCTCCTGGTCAGTGGTCTGAGGGCTCTGGTCCCTGACACCTGCCACCTCCTCCCAGGAGGAAGCGATGGCTCAGGCTGTTGGAGCTGCTCAGATTTTTATGTTTTCTCCACGATTAGTCTTAGCGTTACTCTCTCCCCACCCCTGTGAACAGCAAAATAGCCCTCCCTCTGGTCTTTTTCTAGCGTGTTTCTTAGACTTGACACTCACACAAGTGGCTGTTGAAAGGGGGAAAAATCTTAGGCCCCTCCCTAAATACATTCTCTGTCTCACACCAGTTGTAGACGATGTCTTTCAGTGGCAAATTAACCCTTAAGAAGAGTAGTAATTAGACTTAATGATTGGATTATTTTTTTTAGTTCATCACTTAAATGAAAACACAAAATCAGAAAATTCTGTGGAACTATTGGCCCGTTTAGTATAAATATTTGTTGCATTTCTGTACCTTGATCTTGTGTGTTCCAGGTTACTCTCCATTCTTGTACTTTTTCTACGTTTTTCCCCTTGTTTCCTCTTCATTCTGCAGTTAGTTTCTGCACATCTGACACAGTTTTGCGCGTTGAGTTTAGTTACATTTGTTTTGAATCCGATAAAAGAGGGAGGAATTGTTCCTAGGAGCTCCACGGTTAACAATGCCAGAATAAGGGTTAAATTAAATTTTCACACTGGACAAAAAATTAGGCTAGACTAGACGGTGCTTTTGAATGGGAATAATGCGTATAAACTAGCGTCTATCTCAAGACACTAAAACCTATTAATATGCTAATCAGCGAGTGAATTAGCTTTTTTTCCCTCTAACCTGACGAGTAAAGTTTGCTTTACTTTTAGAAACTCCCCACACCGAGCGTAATAGCTCGTGTTCATCTTGCTCTCTTGGCAGTGACTTGAGTCTGGTTGGTTAAAGGCGACAGGAGCGTGGTGGGTGTGACCAGCCCGGAAGGCGAGGCGGGACATGCGTGCGTCGGGCTGGGTCACTGTGCCGCGAAGAGCCGCCCGCCCGTTGTTGGGGGCCGGGGGCGTTTCACATCAGGAGGTGTCAGGAAGTGCGAGCTGGCGGGCTCAGCGAAGACTCCTGCACGCAAAGCAGCAGCTGCACACACCAGCCCTCAGGTTGCACGGGAGGGACAAGAGCGCTGACCCGGCCACACTCCAGGAGGAGGGAGGAGAAGGAAGGAACGCTCCTGGCGGCGACCCTCCGGCGCCCTCTGCTGGCAAAGCCTGACCTCAGGTCGGCCGGGGTGGGGCGGTGGTCCAGCTCTAGGGTCACAAAAGGGGACCAAGTCGTTTGTAACTGAGAGACAGTTCGTGTTGCTCCCAGGGTGACCTTTGTAAAATTTAAAACTGTTCCAGCGTTCCCCTACTAAAATAGCTCAGTGCCCCTCAAAATTAAAACACCGAAGCTTTTAACTTTTTTATTTGGGAAGGATAAAGGAAATGATACAGGAAAGTTGCAGAAATGGCAAAGAGTTCTTGTCTGCCCTCCACCCGACTTTGTCACCGCAGCACCGTTGTCAACGTCAGGGAATTACCGTGGGGACAAAGTGCAGACCCTCCTCAGGCTGTACGTGTCCCCACTCATGTCCTTTTCTGTCCAGGGTGCAGCGCTGCATTTAGTGGTCACGTCGCCGGCGTCTCCTCTGATCTGTGACAGATCCTCAGTCTTTTCCTTGTATCACCCAGACACTTCTGAAGAGCATCTGTACGTTGTTTTCTAGAATGGCCCTAAATTGGAGTTTCCTGTGTTTTTTCACGATGAACTTCAGGTTAGTACCCCTCTGGGCAAGAATTGCATGGAAGTGACGCAGTGGCCTTCTGTGTTAGTCTGCCAGGACCGCCGTAACAGAGTGCTGCAGACCTGTATTCCCTCACAGCCTGGGCGCTGGACGTCCAAGATCAAGATGGCGGCGGGGCTGGTTCTCCCGAGGCCTCTCTCCTTGGCTGGGAGACGCCGCCTCCACGCTGCGTCCTCACACGGTCGTCCCTCTGTGCACGCACATCCCGGTGTCTGTGTGTCCACGTTTCCTCCTCTGGTAATGACCCCAGTCACATTGGATCAGGACCACCCCAACACCCTCATTTTGACTTAACTACCTCTTTAAAGGCCCCGTTTCCAAATACAGTCACTTTCTGAGGCGTTGGGGCTTAGGACTTCAACATACAGCTTTTGGAGCACACAGTTCAGCCCGTAACACCTTCTCAAGGCATCACACCAGGAGGAGGGGTGTGGGATGTTATCTCACTGTTGCTGACATAATCTCCATCAGATTATGTCACTTGGTTGACGCGATGTCTGCCGGGTTTCCCCGCTTTGTAATTAATATGTATCTCGGGGGAGATGAGTTTTAGACGATCCAAATACATTTTTTCTCCTTCAACTTTCTCCCAGTCGCTCTGACATTCCATTGGAGAGTCTTGTCTGCAGGAGTTTACCTGATAGTAACTTCTCCTTTTTTTCCATTTTTTTATTGGAGTTTTTCTGTAAGGAAGAGCTGTCGCTTCTTCTATGTATATTCACTCATTCAGTGATTTATATCTTTATGGAATCACAGTTTAAAAAAATTCAGTGGGTTATAATCTCATACCCTTATTTTGTTAATCAGGTTGCTCTAGCTTTGGCCACTGGAAACTCCCGTGTCCTTTTGTGAAGTTCCCTACCCCCTCTTCGGAGCATATCTTTATTTTCAGCCACCACAGCATGCTCAGGACTCATCTTAAATTTGCCTTGCCCCAGCCGTGGAATCAGCCACCTCCAAAGAGCCCCGCTTAGTGTCATTGGAGAATGGCAGTTAGAAACCCAGATCTGGCCACTGGGCATGCTCATTGCCACCGACGTGTCATTGCGTCTGGACCCGCCATGTGGACAGAGCTGTGGAAATTCATGTGTGTTTGTGTACTTGCCCGCGCATACCTACACATCTTTATGTCGTTCTGTCTGTGGCTGTACTGACAAAACAAGGGTTCATGTGACAACCTCCATTTCCAACCCAACAGCATGCTATTCATTCTAACTGTCCTCCTTTCCTTATTTTCAACTTCTTTTCTCCAGCAGTGAGAAATCTGGTCCTCATTGTCTGTATACGTCTGTTCAACTCTTGTGTGCACATACGTGTGGTTTCAGAATTGCTAACGGGAACCCTCTGAGAACAGCTTTGCTAACCAGGTCAGGCGCCAGTGGACTCTGGCCCGTGGGCCAAATCCTGCCAGCTTCCTGTTTTTGTGAATAAAGTTTTATTGGAACACACCTGCCCGTTTGTTTCTGTGTTGCCTGTGGTCCTTGCTCAGTTCAGTGGCAGAGTTCAGTAGTTGCAACAGAGACCATATGGCCAGCAGAGCTGAAGATATTGACTGTCTGGCCCTTTGTAGAAGTAGTTTGCCTACTCCTAAACTCCGTAGTTTTTGTGTACGGTTCTTTTTGTCTTTAGCTGTACGGAGTCCCAGTAAAACAGTGTGTTCCAAAGTTATCTTTTTCTTCCGCCTCCGCCTGGGTGGTTGATCATTTGTAGTACAGGTGGGTTCACTCGTCACAGCTTGTGTTCCATTTGGGTTACCCCACATCCCATCAGTAGTTCATTGTCTATTTGGGTGGCATGTAAAACATTAGGCTGTAGCAGTGAGGGCTGTACAAAGAGGTGCCCACACAGCGCTCCTCGCGCCTCATCCCCTCTGCCCTGTTCCCACGTCATGCTCTCCACTCCTTTCCCCCCACCCTCTGTGGGTGGCCAGCCTCTTTAGTTTCTGGTTTGTCCTTCAGGTTTTTTTTTTTTTTTTTTTTGTACAAATCAGATACCTGTGTATTTTCCTGCATCCTTTTCTTTCTTACAAGAAGACTAGCATGTTATCCACACTCTGCCTTGCGTTTTTCACTTACAAGTCAGTCTAGGGAATCCCCACAAATCAGTTCATACAGATCATCCTCATTTTAAAAAGAGCTGCACGGGAACAACACCGTGGGTGTACCGTAGTTTATAAAACCAGTGTCCTGTGTGTGGCGTTTAGAATGCTTCCAGCATTTCTCACCCAAAGTCAGTGCTGCAGCGAGTAACCGTAAGCGTGTGTGGTTCTACGCTCTTGGGGGTCTGCCTTCGGCGGGGGCCCCTGGAGGTGGGGTGTTGCTGGCTCAGGAGCGCAGGCGTAGTTTCGTCAGCTCTGGCCGGACTCTCAGGAAGCTTGTCCCAGTTTGCACCCCCAGGGTCAAGGCGTGAGAATGGCCGGTTCCCCACAGTCTCACCAACTGAGTGTACGTGTTGTCGTCCTTTCCTCTAATGTGATAGATGTTATCTCTGTTTTTAACTCGAATTTCCCCAATAGTGAGTTTCAGTTTTTCGTACGTTTGATCTGCTTCATGTCTTTTCATGACATCTTAATATGTACATAGATATTTTTATATCTTTTTGTGTGAATTGCCTGTTCAGATTATTTTTCCCACTTTTCTATCGGATTTTGGTTCTATGTCCTTCAAGTTTTAAGAGTTTTTTTGTGTGGTAGGGGTGTCATCCCTCGGTGATATTTTGTTGCATGCCCGCCTCACTGTCTTTTGACTTTGTGGGGTTTGTTTCTGCCTTCATGACTCCCTCTTGCCCCCTGGGATGATGCTCTCATTCTCTCTCGCACGCGCGCGCGCACACACACACACACACACACACACACACACACACACACACACAGTTCCTCACCCTCTGCTGTACCCTGTTTGCAGTGAACACTTTCTAACAACTACTCAGCAACACTCAGCTCAAGGGTCAGTTCCCAGATGATTTCTCCGCTAGAATGAGTAAGTTTAAAGAAAGAAAGTATCGTCTGCCTTTTCAGAGGTGCTGCTTTTCAAGTTCGATCCTCATAGCACCCTTTAATGACTGTGACTGTAGCCAGGACCAGTTGAGTAAGTCAGAGTTTCTTGCAGATTTCATCATTGCTGTGTCTGTACAGAGTGATTCACCACTAGACTTGAGACTTTTTCCCCCAGTTAATTTATTACGGGTTCACGAATGCATTTCCGCCGAAGTCTCTTTTGGCCCTAGTATGGAATAAAATTGACAAGTCCCAGTGTTGACTTGAGTGGCCGCTTGCGTACATCTGGTTATCGCAGAGAGCTCCTTCAGTGAGCAGTGAGACGGCTGCTCGGCACACAGTGGGGCGGCGCACAGTGGGGCGGCGGCTGCCTCACACCGTCTCCCGCGAGGCCGGCCGTAGAGGCCGGTTTACCTGGAGTTCGTGGAGCTTCGGGTTCAGACATTTTCCTACTTGTCATTATAGAAGGGGCCTTGCTGCACGCTCGTTAACTCTCCGTAGTTACGAAGGATTTCCTCTGGAAGGATTAAGTAGCAGGAATATTCGGTAGAGATGAAGCACGGCAGGCCATGCGAAAAACGCCTGAATTATGTTGCATAGATGCTACTTGAGATAAAAATAGCAGTTGTTTATTTTTAATAAGCTGACTAGACTTTAAAAAATTTCAAAAGAAACAGAACACCTGATTTATTTATCTTTTTAACATCTTGATTGGAGTATAATTGCTTTACAATGGTGTGTTAGTTTCTGCTGTATAACAAAGTGAATCAGTTATACATATACATATGTTCCCATATCTCTTGCGTCTCCCTCCCTCCCACCCTCCCTATCCCACCCCTCTAGGTGGTCACAGAGCACCCAGCTGATCTCCCTGTGCTATGCGGCTGCTTCCCACTAGCTATCTAGTTTACATTTGGTACTGTATATATGTCCATGCCACTCTCTCACTTTGTCCCAGGTTACACTTCCCCCTCCCCGTGTCCTCAAGTCCATTCTATATGTCTGCTTCTTTATTCCTGTCTTGCCCCTAGGTTCTTCAGAACCATTTTTTTTTTTTAGATTCCATATATGTGTGTTAGCATACGGTATTTGTCTTTCTCTTTCTGACTTACTTCACTCTGTATGACAGACTCTAGGTCCATCCACCTCACTACAGAACACCTGATTTAAAATAGCGTTTGTAGGAGTATCTCTGCAGTAGGGATGGGCTGTCACCACCCTCTTGACGGTTAATTTCCCTCCGCGGCTGCTCACCTGGCCAGTTCCCGAGCATCGTCCCAGGAGCAGAGTGGCCGGTGTTGACCTGCCCTGTGAACTTACCACCAGGAGATCCCGAGAATCCAGTAACTATACACGCTGAAGTGGTCTGTGTGGGTTTTTTAAAACCAGCTTTTAATTACACAGCACTTAACCACATTGTTCTTAGACAGTAAATGACAACATTATAAATAAGGCCGAAGCCCCCTTTTACCCCTGCTCACGATCTCGTTCCTGTTTTCTCACCCCCGCCCCCTTCCCAGCTCAGTAACCCCTGGCGTCAGTGTCCTCGGGGACCTTCAGAGCATCTGTGTGCCCTCGTGCCGCTCAGTGGTCCACGGACCCGGGCGTCAGCATTTCGTGGAGCCCGTTAGAGATGCAGACACCTCGACCCTGGAGCCAGAACCTGCCTTTTAACAGGACCCTTAGGTTTTGGTACCGTGCGATTTTGTATACGTAACGATGGTGAGTGTAGAAAACGCTGCCAGTGTGTGCTTAAAATTTTCACCAGTGAGTGGTCTAATGCTGTAACTTTTCTCCATCAACAAGATGCCCTAGAAGCTGCGAACGGTCTCTCCGCCGTGGTGTCCGGTAGGCCTGTCTCCCTGTTTGCAGCCTTCGTTCTTCTGAGACACCCAGCTTCGCAGTGAGCTCTCCAGGGTGCTGTGTCTTCTGTACACGCGCCAGGAAAATAACTGGATGGAAGGGTGTGAGCATTTGTAATGGAAAATTGTCCTCCAGAGTGGTTCTATCAATTTGATTTTGTTTTGGTGGCCAATTTGCATATCCTTTATTTTTTGTAACATTGTTTTAATTACTGCAGCTTTACATGTTTTCACCTCAAGTCCCATCTTTCTTGGGATTCAAAATTATAATGGCTTTTGAAGAAATTTCACGCTTGTTTTCTATAGGACATTTAAAGTCAGCCTGTCCAGTTTTGTGAAAAATGGTATTGGAGTTTTCATGGCAGGAGATTGTATTGAATATCTAGATTAATTTGGGTTAGAAGTTGGAGGCTTCTGCTGTCCATTCCTGAACATGGTATTTCTCCTTATTTTAGCCATAAGTTCTTCAGCAAAGCTTTATAGTTGTTTGTGTACGTGTATATGCGTTTATGTACGTGTGGGTTGTGTGTGGTAGTTTTGTTTATTTTCTGTTAGGCTTATTCTTAGGTAATTTTTCTAGCTAATATGAATGGGATTTCTTAAAATACTGTTTTCTCATTGATTGCCAGCCTGTAGGAAAATCACCGGGGTTCTTTGGTGTGTTAATCTTGTACCTGGTTCTTTTGCTAGACACCAATCGTTTTAATTATCAGTTAGATCACCTGGATTTTCTGAGTAATTACGGTTTTATACTCCCCCCTAGTATCTATACATGGATTTCATTTTCTCATCTAAGGTGGGCTGAGGGCTCCCTGGGCAGTGCTGAGTAGTGACATCAGGACAGGTAGCACTGCTGTCGTTCTCTTCACTTACCGGGAGCGCTTCTAATACGTCACTGTTAGAGTATGATGGTTTATGGAAATATCTTGCAGTAGATATTCTCCTATGCAATTTTTTTGAGTAAGAGGTCTTTATTCCTTGCTGAAATCATGAATGAGCTTTAATTTGCTGGCGTGCTTTTCCAGCATCTGTTCATATTGTCCTGCTTCTCCTGTATCTGACGGCAGGGACGGGTGTTCTCATACCACGTTCTCCTGCTACTCTTGGGACACCCCTTTCCCCTTGGTCACGCTTATTCTTCTGCCCCTGATGGATTCAGTTTGCTCCCTTATTTGTTTAGGAAGCGTCAATCTCTGCTGTAAGTGAGATTAACCCACCTTTCCCCCCTCCCCACCTTTGGGCTGTTCTGGTTTGGTTTGGGTATCAGTTGTTGTTAGAATGTAATTATTTGTTTCTTGATTTTTATTTTTGGTGGAGTTTGTCTTAAAGGTTCCCTCTCAGAATTGTTGGTACTGTGATGTATTTTTTTATTTCTAATAGCAATGAGCAAGTAACTGCTGGCAGGTCTGTGCAGCACTCACATTATTTTCATTTCCACTTTTAGTTAAAATTATTCTTAGCAAACTTTTGGGAACAAAACATATTTGCCGAAAATGTTGGATGATAAGTTTTCTTAAACTTTGTGTAAACAACTGTTTTTATATTTAGTAAATTATTTTAGAGTCGAAATCCTGAGGGAAGAAACAAGCTTTAAGTAAATGACTTGGACCTCTCAGAAAAGGAAACTGAACAGAGGTTTGACGGTCCTGTTGAGTTACGGGCACAGCTAACCAAAGAAGTCACAGGAGCTTGTAACTTGAAGAGCTTCTACTTCAGAGAGCTGCGAGGGCTTACAGTTGTAAGAGTAGAGTTAACAGACAGATTTGGGGTTGAGAAGAGGTCCCACAGATCAGGCCCGTGGGCTCCTGTCGGCGTGTGGAGTTGGTGTGAACGCGTTTGGAGAAGGGATTCAGCCAGGCTTGGTGGCCGCTCTCTCAGCCCCATGCGTCACCAACGTTCCCAGTTTTCCCGCTTGTGATTCGGCGCACCGCGTCCTCAATCTCAAGGTCGGGTTTGTAGCCTGTCAGTAGGGACTCGAGTTTTAGTAATGCCCACTGAGATCCCAGTAATAACAAATAATTGCATCTGGAAAAGAGGGGCTCTTTGTTTCCTCAGCCTCCCACGTGACCTTTTGGAACATACGTGCACGTGTATGTGCGTCTGTATGTATTGGAGAGAGAGGACTTTTAAATATTCACTAGAAGTTCATATAAATCTGGCTATGTTGCTTTTTCTTCTTGAGTTTAAGTATGTTTTATGTATGGTTACATGGTCACTTGGTATATAATCCATCTGCCCTATCTCTCTTGAGAGCCTTCTGGTTTTTATTCCTTAGCATGGATATACTGTAACTTATTTAGCCATTTCTTTGTTGACATTTAGATTATTTACAGTTTTTCAAATAGACTACTGGGTCAAAAAGTATACACATTTAAAACTCCTGTGCATTACTAGACTGCCTTCCAGATAATCTGCTTGTTTGCATTCGGATGGAATGTCTGTTTTCCTGTATTTGTATTGACACTGGTTATTATCAGCTTTTCAGTTTTGCTAATCTGACGGACAAAAATTGGTATACACTTGTCTTAATAGTGAGATTTAATGTATTTTTCTTTCTTTGGTCATTTTAATTCTTTTTCTTTTGAAGGCATGCTCATGCTAATGTTTTATCAGTCAGTAGGCACTCTTCGTGCCGAAAGTAGCAGTCCTGTGTTAACAGTGCTTTTCCCTTGTCTGCTACCAGTTGTAACTTTTAAAAATACGTATCTTTTGCTCTACAGAATGTTTTTATTTTGATAGTCAGCTCTCTCTCTCTTTTTTTTTTTAATGACTGCTGACTTCTGTGTCTTGGTTAAGAAGTCCTTTTCTACGTTGACATTATAAACACACTCTTGTATTTTTTCTAGAAATTTTATAGTTTTATTTAGTTTATCCTATTGGGGAATATTATTGTTTACAGATTGGGGACGTAGAGATTGAACTTGAAATTTTTTTCCTATGAAATAGCTGGGAATATTATTGTTCACAGATTGGGGACGTAGAGATTGAACTTGAAATTTTTTTCCTATGAAATAGCCGGTTGTCCCAAGACTATTGAATTTCCCACTTGAAAATGCTACCAAGTAGCATATAGTAAATTTCCATAAATTTCTGAACTTTCTGTTCAGCTCCCCTGAATACTTGATCTATTCTGCAGCAGCATCACAGGGTTTTAATGATGATCGAGGTGTAGTATGTCGTGATAATCTGGTGGGCAAGTCTCCCTCAGCTTGGTTCTTTCTGGTCTAAATTCTCTTGGGTATTTTTGTGTACGTCGGTTCCTTTTAAGAGTTTTATTTTGGATTTTGTACGTAGTAAAGTGGCTGTGTTTTACATTTCACAAAGGTAAAAATATGAAGATCCCTGAGAAATTAATACTTACCCAAGATTTATTATTTCGTGTGCTACTTACTGTTTTAAGTGCTTTGCAAATATTGTTACAGGAGAAGCAGTTATACCTTCATTTCTCAGTGAGCAAAAAGTTAGCCTGCCCGCACGACTGTGGTGAGAAGGCAGTAACCAGCAGAGACAGCGTAGATCTGAGATGGACCGCTCACGGTTCCCGCCGCTCGACACGCGCACACCCAGGTCGCATTCATCCCCGCCGCGCACACACCCAGCTCGCATACATCCATGTTTAGTATGGCTGGCATTACAGATTTGTGTCCTGCTTTTTACAAGTCACGAGCGTAGTTATACATGAAAAAGAGGATGTCACGTATGGTGTAACCAGGAGTACGTGAGAACCACCCAATTTCAGCTAGAGCCTTTTTTTTAACTGAAGTATAGGTGATTTACAATATCGTGTTAGTTTCAGGTATACAGCACAGTGAGTGATTCGGTTTTACATGTATACATATATATATGTATACATCTCTATTCCTTTTTTTTGATGCTTTTCCATTATAGGTTATTACAAGATAAGAGCCTTTCTAATACTCAAGCATAGAACTGTGTGCTCTTTCCCTAAAGATATCTAATTACAGTTACACAGTTGTAATAATATCATGACCCACTCTCTGATCATCCTCCCCCTATTAAGAGGGTTTTTTTTTTTTTTTTTTTGCGGTACGCGGGCCTCTCACTGTTGTGGCCTCTCCCGTTGCGGAGCACAGGCTCCGGACGCGCAGGCTCAGCGG
>NC_041231.1:105441685-105451435 GCF_002837175.3 Physeter macrocephalus | reverse complement strand
ACGAACCTGTGTCCCCGGCATCGGCAGGCGGACTCTCAACCACTGCGCCACCAGGGAAGCCCTATTAAGAGGGTTTTAAAAAACTTTTATATACGGTGAAATTACTGGATCAGAAGCCATGAACATTTAGTTTTTATTGGAGTCAACTATTTACTCCCACCAAGGTCATTCCAGTGTTTCCTTCCCTGCATGGGTATCACGCACCAAATAAAATTAAAAACATAGCTCACAGATGGAAAAGTGTTACTTTTTAATTTGAGTTTCGTAGCTAAGTGGCTTTGAAATGTTTGTTAGCCCTTTTGTAGTTAGATTTCAAAAAATCACTTTCTGTTAACTTTTTTTAAACTCTTTATATTAAAGTGGTAAATGTATTTTTCACCCTTAGTGGCAAATGTATTTTCTCAGTTTATTTTCTTTGTACCTCTGTGCTTTTTATTTATCTGAGTTTTACTTTTTAAAATGTAATCAGGTCCGTTGGTCTTTTCTCTTCACAGTTTGAACAGTGCATTCCCAAGTGCAGAGTCAGCATTTTTATCATTTTAAGCCTTTAAATGTATAATTTATGTATTGGGAATTATTTTGCCCTGTGTTGTTTCTTCGCAGTCTGAATCTCACAATCAGCTAGGCGGTATTTCCAGGATTATTTATGACTCATCGTGCCCATTTACCGAAGTTTAAATTTCTGTGTGTACTACTAGGGTCTCTTCTGGACCGCCGAGCTAAACCAAGCCGAGGCGGATTTATCTGCGTAGTCCCATTTCTTGGGACAAAGCATTCCTCTAAAGGAACTTTGAAAGAGTATCTTTTTTATATTAAAAATGTTTATTTAAGTATCAGTAACTTGAAGGCTACTCCTGAAGTTCCGTTTTCTCAGCCTTCATCTCCGTGAGTAGTGTAGTAGCTAAAAATTAACATTTAAAATAGAAAACACCAAGGAAAGGAGGGGGTGATATAAATGATATCGATAAACCTTTCTAAGAAAGATCATTTGTTCCTGGGAATGGAGGGGTTTCTGAAGCCTTTGAAGGAAGTGTGAGACCGTACACCCCTGTGCACCGTGTGACGTGTGTATGGTGTGCATCTGAGCTGGGCGGCCGTGTCTGTCCTTGTGGGGCTCTGGTGGGGGAATCTCTCTTTCTCCAGCGTAAACTGAAGGTTGGAGGCGTGTTTGTGAGACCCGGAGGGTTTACGGACCCGGAGCACTAATTTATTTGTCTTCCATGAGTAAACGGATCTTTCTTTCACTGGCTCCCTGTTTCTCCTACTTTATCTGGGGGCTTTTCTCACCGCACTCGCTTTCCTTCTTCCTCCTGAAGGACTTGTAGTCCTTAGTAAAAACACTAAGCTGGGAAGGCATCGGAGCCAACTCGTACCACAGGCCGTTAGCATTGCAATCACGGGTTTGAAAACCATGTTACCTTGACTGTCATCCTCTCACCAGGTGGCTGGAACAGAGGCTCGGGGACTATGTTTGTTTTTATTTTTATTTTTCCCCAGGGACTGATCTCCTCCTGCCTTTAAGTCCCACATTGTGGTGACGGTTACCGAGCGTGCTGTGTGGCTGCCCCATTCTCTGTGTCGGTCCCTACGAATTGGGAACGCTTCCCCCAGACCCCCAGGAAAAGGAGTGCTGGGAGTTTGAGTATTGTCCTTAAATCTAAGTCTATGTATACCTTGATAATCGAGTACTACCTGGATGATTTTTTAAGGTTTTCTGTCTATAGCTCTACAGATTTTGTTTAAATAGAGGTGTTACTTGTGTGCGTTGGATTTAATGTTTTACAGTAAATCTCAATCATATTTTGAGATTTGGTAGGGCTTTGTTTATAGTCGATTTATAGAAATACATAGAAGTACTTACAACTTTTAATCATCTAGAGCGTCCTTTGCAAAGATGACTTTAGACAACCTCAGTGTGCGAGCTGGAAGGTGACCTGATCTTCTCCCAGTTCACCGTCGGACACATGGCTCTGACTCTGAAGCAGGGAGGTCGAGGGGTTCGCCCAGAGTCACGCTGGTCAGGCGGGGACCCGAGCCCAGCTCCGGGGACGTCCACTTACCAAGGTGTCTAGCAGATAGTTGTGGCTTCTGCCCCATTTCTCTCTGATTTATCAGTAACCTGCGGGTAGTGGGAACTTGCTGTTTGCTGGGCCTGGTTCATCACTTTACAGGTATCTTCATGACGACATCATGAGGGTTGAGGTGGCTGAAACTTACAGGTAACAACCTACATGTCAAAATTTACTTATGATACCATTTCTTCCTTGATCTCTGCTGCTTATTTCTCTTTTTGCCTTATAATCTGGAGTCAAGTATTGAAGGCAGTGGTTTTTCGGGAGGGAGGTGGATCAGATTTGCTCTCCGAGGGACATTTGGTAACGTATGGAGACACTGTTGGTTGTCGTGACCGGGTTGGGGGCTGTGCTCCCGGCCTCTCGTGGGTGGAAGCCAGAGAGGCTGCTGAACATCCTGCAGTGGCCAGGACGGTCATCACCACGTGACAAATTCTCCAGCCCAAGAAGCCAACAGTGCTACGGTTGAGAAACCCAGGTTATGGGAAAGGACCAGCTGCTGGTGGGGGAAGGTGATTGGGCGGGACCGGGGCATTAAGGAAGGCTGAGCAGCAAAGAGACGGGGGAGGCAGGGCTGCCTAGATGGAGAGCGGGGGGTGTGGCCCGATCACAGTCCGCTCCCCTCTTGCGCCCCCTGGGGGTTGTCCTCACAGGCGTGCAGACGCTCAGAAAGCTCTTGGAGCCGCACGGTCCGTGTGAAGCGCGGAAACACTCTCAACAAGTATCGGGAGATCCGAAGTTACCAAGCCGTAGCACTTTCCCTGCTGTCTCAGGGCCCTGAGTACAGCTCCGTGACTTGAAAGTGATGACTGACTCTACCCGGTTTACTCTTTGGAGGGTCAAACAGAAGATGCTAAGGACAGGGCACCACCAGTGGACGACCCCAAAGCCGAGGTGTTCCCTTCTCAGAGCCCTGTGACTTGGTTGTGATTCAGTTACTGAGTCAGTGTTTACACCCAGCCTGCGCCCCGGGTGACAGAGGTTCCTCCGGCGGGCGTGTTCTGCTGAACCCTCTCTGGTGGCATCCGCCTTCCCGGGTCCTGAGGTTCAGCTAGTGAGGGGAAGGAGGGAATCTGACCTTCGCTGCCATCCCGTCTCGAGCACGTGCATTCTGTTCTCCCCCATCAGGCTGTGTTTAAGGAGAGGCTGCGTAGGCAGGGAAGCTTTGAGGAAGACATGAAGGGAGACGAGATCAACTAAACCGCCAGTTCCTGGGGAGGCGGGGTGGCATTGGCAGGGACTGGGACCCAGGTCCACGGGATGGCTGCGTACCTTACCTGCATGGATGGAAACCGTCCTCCAGACACCTGTGAGCATAAAAGTTTGGTAAACAGTAGGAGACAGAGGTAGGCTTGGAATATACTGAGGGACTGGAGTAACGGAACAGCTTGAAATCTGTAGAAGTAAATAAATAATCCACAAGGCCTTGCCTCCCTGCTGGAACGTGAAGCCCACAGTGAGAACTGTCTTTTTTGTTTGTTTGTTTTGTTTTAATGTTTATTTATTTGGTTGTGCCGGGTCTTATTTGCAGCAGGCGGGCTCCTTAGTTGCGGCTCACAGGCTCCTTAGTTGTGGCATGAGAACTCTTAGTGGTGGCATGCATGTGGGATCTAGTTTCCTGACCAGGGATCAAACCCGGGCCCCCTGCATTGGGAGCGCAGAGTCTTAACCGCTGCGCCACCAGGGAAGTCCCTGAGAACTGTTTTATATACATCTTCTTCAGCTCTCAGCACAGAAGAGTATCAATAGCAGTAGAAGCAGTTTTTAAATTTTCTTATCTCACTTTTAAAACAATTTTAAAATTATTTTATTGAAGTATAGTTGATTTACAATGTTGTGTTAGTTTCAGGAGTACAGCAAAGTGATTCAGTTATATATATCCTTCTTCATATTCTCTTCCCTTATAGGTTATTACAAGATAATGAATATAGTTCCCCATGCTAAACGGTAGGTCCTTGTTGTTTATCTGTTTTATATATAGTAGTGTGCACCCGTTAATCCCAAACTCCTAATTTATCCCTCCCCGCTTTCCCCTTTGGTAACCATAAATTTGCTTTCTATGTCTGAGAGTCTGTTTCTGTTTTGTAAATAAGTTCATTTGCTCTTATCTCACTTTTGATTGTTCTGATCTCATTAGTGATGTCACGTAGACTCTCATTTCTTTGTCACTGGTCACCTCTGTCTCACCTGTTCATCCAGTGGGTTCTGGCGCCTTCGCGGGCCGGGTGAAGGTTCGGAGTGCAGCTTGTGCACATCGGAGGGGAGCTGAAGATCACTGTCCCGGAGGAAGTCTTTATGTAAAAGCATTCCTGGGGGTTCCGTGTGTTCTTAAAATTTTACAAAACTTAATAAAGCACACTCCTTTGGGAGTATATAGATTAAAATATGCATCTCCCTTTTCTCTTACATAATCACTGCCATACCATAAATTCCCAAACTTAAGTTCTTGATTTCTGCAATATCAAGAACAGTATCACCCATACTGTTAATTTTTTCTTTAAATTAGCTTACCTTCTCTTTTAAAAGTAAACTATTACTGCCATAAATGGAAGGCTCATTTAGCTTAAACAGTATGGCAACAATATTAGTTTGGGGAAAAAAATGCAGTTAACTGTAGCAAATTGATTTACAAAAATGTATACCTGAGTGTTTGTCAGTGGGAATATAGTTGTTTCTGATCAGTCAGTAATAAAGGGATAAGGATGCTTTATGCTGCTTAGTGAGCTAGAATGAGTTTGTGCCAGTAACACTACTGATTGATTGGTTGGTTGCTTGCTTGATTAATAGTTTTATAATTTTGTGTGAACAGAGTCAGTTCACATGCACATAGTTGAAAGTGGAAAAGATATATTTCACCATTTCACTTGATAAGGTTGAATGTCAGGAATTCCTAGTTTAGGTGATGAAAGTGACTTCGGTTTCAAGGAGCCACCAGAAGCCTTTCTCCACAAACTGCTCAGAACGTGTCCGGTTATTTGGGTGGTATTCAGACAGTGCGGGGCGTCCCTTAGCTGCTCACTGCTGCTGTCCAGTATGGAACACAAAACCTGTTTCATGTCTTTCAAGTTCTCTTAATAATGTGCAAAAATATTTTCATCTTTCAAATGATATCCAGATCATGCAGATAACAAAAAGACTCCCATATACTTTCACCAATCTATAACCCAAAGCTCTCCTTTTGTGCACTCAAGGGAGTTCGTTTCATCTTGCCTGTGGAGAGCTGCAGTGTAAGGATGAACCTGGATGGCTTAAATTATCACAGCATTGTATTAAGTTTTGAAATTGGGAAGTATGAGCCTTCTAACTTTGTTCTATTTCAAGATTGTTTTGACTCTCTCGGGGCCCTTGCAATTCCACATGAATTTGAGAATCACCTTTTCCATTTCTGCAAAAAATGCTTTTAGAATTTTGATAGAGATTACATTGAATCTGTAGATTAATGCAGTTTGGCTAGTATCCATGGCTGGGTGTATAGAAACACAGTGATATTTGTGTGTTTATCCTTTGTCCTGAAACTTTGTTGAATTTGTTTGCATTAGTAGCTTTCTTGTGAATTATTTATATTTTCTGTATACAAGATCATGTCATCTGTGAACAGTGATACCTTTACTAATTCCTTTTTAATTTGGATGCTTTTTATTTATTTTTCTTGTCCAGCTGTTCTGGCTAGAACTTCAGCACAACGTTGAATAGCAGTGGTGAAAGTGGGGCATCCTTGTCTCGTCCCTGAAAGCTTCCGTCTTTCACCATTAAGTATGATGCCTTTTATTGTGTTGAGGAAGTTCTGTTCCTAGTTTGTTCAATGTTTTCATCATGAAAGGGTATTGGATTTTATCAGTGCCTTTTCTGTGCTGATTGAGATTATCTTGTTTTTCCTTTGCTTTGTTAATGTGGTATATTAAATTGATTTTCTTTTTGTGCTTATTTAATTTTATTGGAGTCTAGTTGATTTACAATGTTGTGTTAGTTTCAGGTGTATAGCAGAGTGATTCGGTTATACATACACATATGTTCATTCTTTTTTAGATTCTTTTCTCATATAGGTTATCACAGTATTGAGGAGAGTTCCCTGCTCTATATTGTAGGTCCTTTTTTGTTTTCTGTCTTATACGTAGTAGTGTGTGTATGTTCATCCCAAGTTCCTGATTTGTCCCTCCCCTCCATGTTTCCCCTTTGGTAACCATTTGTTTTTGATATCTGTAAGTCTGTTTCTGTTTTGTAAATAAGTTCATTTGTATCATTTTTCAAAAATTAGATCCCACATATGAGTGATATCTTTTGATATTTGTCTTTCACTGTCTGACTGACTTCAGTTAGTATGATAATCTCTAGGTCCATCCATGTTGCTGCAAATGGCATTATTTCATTCTTTTTTTATGGTTGAGTAATATTCCATTGTATATATATGTACCACATCTTCTTTATCCACTCCTCTGTCGATGGACACTTAGGTTGCTTCCGTGTCTTGGCTGTTGTAAATAGTGCTGTGGTGAACATTGTGGTGCACGTGTCTTTTCAGATTATGGTTTTCTCTGGATATATGCCCAGGAGAGGGATTGCTGGATCATATGGTAGTTCTGTTTTCACACTGATTTTCTTATGTTGAACCACCCTTGCGTTTCTGGGATAAATCATGCTTGGTCATGATACATAATCCCTTTAATGTGCTGCTGGGTTCAGTTTGGTATTACAGTTGACCCTCATTTGTGGATTCCATGTTTGCGAATTGTCCTACATGCTGAAATTTATTTGTAACCCCCAGATGAACGTTGTGGTGCTTTCATGGTTTTTCATGGACATGCTGAGAGTGGTGTCACCTGACACGCACCTTCCCAGCTGAAGTCGACCCAGGAGACGCTGCCTTGTTGTTTCATTGCTCACACAGAGATGACCAAGGGTGGAAACGCAGGGGCCAGCACAGCACTGTGCAGGAAGCTTGGACTCCGGAGCCAGTTTGCATCTCAACTCTGGCACTTGTTGGTGGGGTAGCTTCAGGCAAGTCCCTAACACTTCTGGACCCCACTTCCTCTTTTATAAAGAGAACAAAATCTATCAGGATAGGTTGTTTTAGGATTGCAGACTGTAATCTCTGTGAGGGGTGGGGGGGGTGTACATATGCTTCCTGTAGGGCAGTGGTTCAGAACTCACCAACTCAGTGTTTACGGCACCTCTGCAAAACATAGCTGCTCTGATTATTGAGAGTCTACTGTATTTTGTTGTTTCAGCGCTCACGCAGAGATGACCAAGGGTGGAAACGCAGGGGCCAGCACAGCACTGTGCAGGAAGCTTGGACTCCGGAGCCAGTTTGCATCTCAACTCTGGCACTTGTTGGTGGGGTAGCTTCAGGCAAGTCCCTAACACTTCTGGACCCCACTTCCTCTTTTATAAAGAGAACAAAATCTATCAGGATAGGTTGTTTTAGGATTGCAGACTGTAATCTCTGTGAGGGGTGGGGGGGGTGTACATATACTTCCTGTAGGGCAGTGGTTCAGAACTCACCAACTCAGTGTTTACAGCACCTCTGCAAAACATAGCTGCTCTGATTATTGAGAGTCTACTGTATTTTGTTGAGGGTTTTTGCTTCGGTATTTGTAAGAGATACAGATGGGTAGTTTTGTTGTGACATCTTTATCTGGCTTTGACATCTAATGCCTCACAGAATGAATTAGGAAGTATTCCTCTTATGTTTGGGGGAAGAATTGGTGAAGGTTTGGAGCTAGTTCTACTTTTCTTTTATATATGTATATAAATTGATTGATTTTTGGCTGCATTGGGTCTCTGTTGCTACGTGCGGGCTTTCTCTGGTGGCGGCGAGCGGGGGCTACTCTTCGTTGCGGTGCGTGGGCTTCTCATCGCGGTGGCTTCTCTCGTTGCAGAGCACGGGCTCTGGGTGCGCGGACTTCAGTAGTTGCGGCACATGGGCTCAGTAGTTGTGGCTCGAGGGCTCTAGAGTGCAGGCTCAGTAGTTGTGACATACGGGCTTAGTTGCTCCGTGGCATGTGGGATCTTCCTGGACCAGGGCTCAAACCCGTGTCCCCTGCATTGCGAGGTGGATTCTTCACCACTGCGCCACCAGGCAAGTCCTACAAATTCTACTTTTAACGTTTGATAGAATTCAACAATGGAAAGGGTCTGGAAGATTGGTGGTTTATTGCTGGTTGACTTTCCGCTTTAACCACACAGGTAAAACGAGAACTCTGTTCACTGCACGTGTATCTTGCACACGACAGTGAGATTGTGGCAGAAGCAAGATATACGAAGTAGAGGTTTATCAAACTGAAACTGGCTTATGTTAATGTGATGGTGAACCATAATACTTAGTTAAAAATGAGAAAAGGACACATGTGAGACCAGATTGGACATTGAGACAGCAGGTGTGAGTCAAGATGGTCTTAGGCAAACCAGGACATGTGCTTATCCCCTTAAATCCGTAAAATTAAGCTTTTCTGTAACTTCCCTTTCCATTTCCCAGTTTGGTCAGCAGAGTAGCTTCCTAATAAGTTTCAGCCACAGCTCACATCCACGTAGGTTACTCTCCTCATTTCCACTCCCCGCTCTACTTGTACACAACCCTTCCTGGCGAGCTGATAAGACCCTAGTCTGTCACGTCCATCCCGTGCTTGAAACCCAGCCTTGACAACCCATGAATCACTAGTGGTCCTTCAGTGACCATGTGCACCAGCATCCTCTGTGTGTGAGGGCAGTTGCAGGTTTCTGGTTCCTGTCCCAGAGATGGAGAGTCAGTAAGTCTTGGGAAGACACTAGCACATGGAAATACCCATCTCATTAGTTCATTAGGTACCACTCCCTCTCCAGTTTCACAGTCTGATGCCACCCAGCTTTTGCAGGTCCTGTTGAGTGGACCAGAATGTCTTTTTTTCCACATTCTTCCATCAGCCAAGAGGCCGTTATAGACTGAGCATCTTGTGATAGTGGGGTCTAGTTCTCAAATCACTTTTGTGTTCTTAACCTGACACCTGAAATTCATGGCGACTGTTTAGTGATGATTATAGGTAGAAAGTTCAAGGTAAGGATCTTTCCATTTTCCTCTTGTCATGAACTGAAAAAGTTAACAGTGAAAGTGGGATTTGTGTAGTCACTATATGAAGTTCATTGTATACATCAAGTTCTGTCTTTAAAATTTCTTTTCCCCAAGATTAATCAGTGTGGTGATTTTTAATTTCAGACTTAAAAATTGTGCTTTAGAGCAGACAAAAAAACACCCCCTTAAACATTCACAGCCACTGGTTTATTTTAAAATACAATAGCCGTGGCTAGAACTTCCAAAACTATGTTGAATAGCTCAGCTATGTTGAATAAGAGCGGCGGGAAACACAAAAGACCCCAAATAGAGCAATCTTGAGAAAGATAAACAGAGCTGGAGAAAACAGGCTCCCCAACTTCAAACCATACTACAAAGCTACAGTAATCAAGACAGTATGGTACTGTCACAAAAACAGAAATATAGATCAATGGAACAGGATAGCAAGATCCTTTTTGGCCCACCTCCTAGAGAAATGGAAATAAAAATAAACAAATGGGTCCTAATGAAACTTAAAAGCTTTTGCACAGCAAAGGAAACTATAAACAAGATGAAAAGACAACCCTCAGAATGGGAGAAAATATTTGCAAATGAAGTAACTGACAAAGGATTAATCTCCAAAATTTACATGCAGCT
>NC_041231.1:105411797-105441488 GCF_002837175.3 Physeter macrocephalus | reverse complement strand
CACTGTTGGTGGGAGTGTAAATTGATACAGCCACTATGGAGAACAGTATGGAGGTTCCTTAAAAAACTAAAAATAGAAGCTAACCATATGACCCAGCAATCCCACTACTGGGCATATACCCATAATTCAGAAGGACACATGTACCCCAGGGTTCATTGCAGCACTATGTACAATAGCCTGGATGTGGAAACAACCTAAATGTCCAATGATGGATGAATGTATAAAGAAGATGTGGTACATATATACAATGGAATATTACTCGGCCATATAAAGGAACGAAATTGGGTCATTTGTAGAGATGTGGGTGGACCTAGAGTCTGTCATACAGAGTGAGGTAAGGCAGGAAGAGAAAAAAAATTACTGTATGTTAACGTATATATGTGGAATCTAGAAGAATGGTAGAGATGAACCTATTTGTAGGGCAGGAACAGAGATGTAGATGTAGAGAACGGATATGTGGACTTGGGGGGAAGGGGAGGGTGGGACGAGTTGGGATTAGGTTTGACATAAATACACTACCATGTGTAAAATAGATAGCTGGTGGGAACCTGCTGTATAGCACAGGGAGATCAGCTCGGTGCTCTGTGATGACCCAGGTGTGTGGGATGGGGGTGGTGGGAGGTCCAAGAGGGAGGGGATAGATGTATACGTATAGCTGATTCACTTCATCATACAGCAGAAACTAACACAACATTGTAAAGCAATTTTACTCCAGTAAAATAAAATAGTAACTGTATCTTTTTATAACCTGGAAGATACAGGAGCCTCCAGCTCTCTGGGGATGGAATGGGGAACTATCAGCAGGAGTTCTCAGGCTTTTTCTGCAGGTCGGGATTGCTGTGAGGATGTTTAGAAAGACCTGCTAAAGCTTTTCTGAGAGTTCTTGCCAGTGGACATGCCTCACACTTTGACTTAAGACCCGGGAGAGGTCTGGTTAATGACCAGTGTTAAAAAGTCTGTTACTTGTTTATTCTTTTGTTTATAAATAATGAAGTTTAATAAAATTTAACTGTAATCGCCTATTATTCTTTGAAATTTGGCAGGCTTTTTCCAGAAGAAAGTAACCTCTATAAGGCAGGATTTGGGGGCTGGGGGGCAGGGGAGCCCACGTATAACATCCCCAAGGTCTAGAACAGTGCCTGACCAATAGTAGGCACTCAGTATTTGTGTAATGAATGAATGAACTTTAGGGTAAAGCTCAAGTACAGCAGATTGATTCTTTGATGCTTTACATTTTTCCTGTAACAGATTTTTACAGAAATTGGAGAGTTTGTGAAAACTTTAAGGTAGTCAGAATTACCTTTGATATCCTTTACCAAACAATCAATTTCAAATCAGTTGCTAGTACCCAGAGCCAGATTTATGCCTCCTGTTAGGATTTGGAAATGTTCTGTTTTTGACAGATACATAAATGAGCAAGCATGTAAGAACAAATCACAGCTTTTGCTTGTTTAAAATGATGACAGTGAAGGTCTTACAGGCAGGAAGGAATCTACATCATGAGCAGCTGACCTGCCTTTTTTTTTTTTTGAGCAAGCTGACCTGCCTTTTTTTTTTTTTCTTTCAATTCAGTGAAAAAGCAGACGTTTTGATCAGGAAAAGAATTCTTGGAGAAGTAACAGAACAGGACAGTTTTAGTTGTGTGGCTATTTATAGCTTCCTGATGGGATGTGTGTCTTAGTCTCTATTTGATTTTTGAGGATGTGCTCAGTGTTGAGGGTCTTAAGCCTTAACTGCATGAATGGCCGTTTGAGATGGTCTCTTTAAGGCTTCCCCGTGAAGCCCCTGAGGTCACCAGTGCAGGTTGGTCTGCTTTTTTTTTTTTTTAATTTATCTTGCTGAAGTATAGTTGATTTACAGTGTATTAATATCTGCTGTACAGGATAGTGATTCATTTATACATGTGTATTCTTTTTCATATTCCTTTCCATTATGGTTTATTACAGGATATTGAATATAGTTGTCTGCGCTATACAGTAGGACTTTGTTTATCTGTCCTATATATAATAGTTTACATCTGCTCATCCCAAACTCTCAATCTATTTCTCCCCACCCCTGCCCCTTGGCAACCATAAGTCTATTCTCTATGTCTGTGAGTTTGTTTCTGTTTCATAGATAAGTTCATTTGTGTTATATTTTAGATTCCACACGTAAGTAATATCATATAGTATTTGTCTTTCTCTGTCTGACTTGCTTCACTTCGTTTGACTATCTCTGGGTCCATGCATGTTGCCAAAAATGGCATTATTTCATTCTTTTTTATGGCTGAGTAATATTCCATTGTTTGTATAAACCACGTCTTTATCCATTCATCTGTTAATGGACATTTAGGTTGTTTCCATGTCTTGCTATTGTAAATAGTACTGATATGAACATTGGGGTGCTTTCAGATTCGAAGTTTCTCTGGATATGTGCCCAGAACTGGGATGGTCTGTTCTTTTTGAAGGTGATAGAGGCAAAGGGCAGAAGATTATTGCATATACAGGATATTTGAAGCTTATTGTTTACTTTGTTAATAATATTTGACTAATTTTCCTAAACTTTTCTTGTGTAATAGCAAAGATTTTAAAAGTCAGTACTTTATCAGGCTCCAGTCGTCATTAATTTGCCTCAGTACTTTTTATTAATAAATTTTAGATTTAATCATGTTTACCTTAGAAAATCGGTCTTATTTAAGAGTGTCCTGATTATTGGGGGACATCTATATAAAACTTTCTGCTTTAGTCCGTAATCTCTCCTTTAAATTCCCCTAGTCAAGTGTTAGTCTTTCTTAGAATCAACCGTTGTGGGCAAGGGGGCTTTGTCATGGTATTGAAGCTTGTTAAAAACGTGTGGCGACTGGCCAGTTACTAAAACAGGTTAATACTAATTTTTGGCAAAACAGGTCTTTATGGAAGCATACATTAGTGATTATCTGCCAAGTGCTTTTTGAGGTTAACAGACTTATAAACAGAAGTTACAGAAAGTAAGGTCAGTACTAAACAGCATAATATTTATGTAGTATGTTTTTTTCAAAGATTCTTAAGTGCTCTCTGCTTGGTCTGTTACTTATTGGTTTATTTGCGGCAATCATTTAAATAAGTGGTTCTTTTTCTTCTTAAGTGATCTTATTTTCTTTCTCCCTTCAGTGCTTCTGAACGTAAACTTCACTGTTCAAAGGACTTTGTCCATTTAATTTATTTTTTATTTTTCATATAAAATTTCCCCTAAGTGGTAAACTTGGTCATGTCAGAACAGAGCCCCTCCCCCCAGGTTTAAGTGGTTAGATAATTCCTATTTATTTTGTACTTGATGTGTGCCAGGCCCTGAACGGTTCAACGGATGCAGCAGGAAACAAAACACATGAACTCCTTGCCCTGGCGAAGCTCACGTGTAGACTCAACAAGATCAAGAAGTAAAAAAAACGTGGCACGACAGACGGGAGCCGGCGCTGCGGGCTCAGGAGAAAACAAGAGCAGGGAAAGGGCACAGGGCTGGGAGGTGGGGAGACGGGCTGTCCCAGCTCGGCCACTGCACAGAGTATGTCAGCTGGGTGACTTCAGGTCAGCGGTTTAATTCTGGAACCTGTGTTCTCATGAATGAGTTGGTGAACATAACACATGTTCAACCTACTTCACAGGGTTGTGTGGGTAAAAGGAATATTACTAGTAAAAAGGCCTTATAAATAGTGCATACAGTGATAAGTATTAGCTTTTTTTAGTTTTAGCTTCTTGAATCTTCACAATCATGCTGCAGCTCATTTTGAGCTGTGCCGTGATGAGCTCAGGAGACGCTTACTGAACGTGTCGTGCTGGGCGCGAGGGAGGTATCTGGGTTTTAAACAGACAAAACCATCTCTGCCCTCCTAGTTGCGGTGTAATTGGAGATGTAGTGCTCAGTGCCTCTTACAATTGCTGTATGTTTTATTAAAAAATTGAGTTTGGTGGCCTTTGGTCAGTTAACCAGAGAAGTTTGTATCTTAGTAAGAAAGTTTGTATTTTAGTAAAGGTTGTGATAGGAAACTCAGTGTGGCTTGATTTTCTCATTAATGGTCTCAGGACCACTTGAAATAGTCGTTTCTTTTGCCCTGTATCAGTTCTTAAAGTATCCGTGGAATTCCTTTCCTTATAAAAATTCTATAGCTCTAAATGTATAATGGTGTTCAGTGAGACCACTGAATACAGTAAATTTTGTGACAACTGTACAGATCAGGAAATAGAAGTAAGTCATTTGATAACTGAGAGCAGTCGGATTGTGTAAACCCCACACACTGGGGTTTAGCTAAGCTGGTGAAATGCTGACTGGTGAACGAGGTGCATAGTGTCCTCCGTTTGGGAGCTTGGAGTGAGGGATACTGTATTTGGATATTTAATAAAAATTTTCGGGAGTTAAAGTATTATTTGGAAAAAAAAAAGGAGTAATTTGCATTAATAAGCAATGCAGAGTTCTTAATTGAACTAATGAGTAGAAAATCCTGCAGATTTAGAAAACAAAAGCTTCTGATTATTGGAGGAAAGTAATACGTCTCAAGCGTTGTCACCATGACTAGTTAAACTGAGTCCTGGGGTCTGTGGCTGGTTAAGACTGACTGGGATTTGTGGTTTCATCTTCGGGCCACAGGCGCTGTCCCCTCACTGACTCGAGCTAATGCTGACCTTCCGTTTGAGGAGGTCACCCGTGGGGACAGTGACGGCACCCACTTGGGTGGGCACAGCTCTTCCAGGGTGACTCGAAGCAGAGGACATCATCCTTGTTGGAACGTGACGTGGGCCCTCGCGCTGCGAGCTCTGCTGCTAATTCCACAACCTTGGGCAAGTCGCTCGGTCCCTGGTGCCTTTACTTTTCTCATCTGTGAAGTGGGTATCACAGAGTGTGGGGCTCAAGTGAGGTGACTGATGTGAAGACATAACCAAGTGCTTGCAGGGCCTGGTTATCATTAGCTGAAGGTTTCTTTAGAAGACGCACAAGCACCTTATGGTACTGGAGAGTCCCTGCTCTGGGAAGGTTTGGTTCTCCCTGGGGTGGGGTGGGGTGGGGTGGGGTGGGGTGGGGGGAGTGGGCCCTCGCACTGTCTTCACTGTGGCAGCTAAGACCCGTGCACTTCCTCCTGCTTTGTGGGCGCAAGAAGCTAGAGTCTGGGGGTCATCTTTGGTTAAGGGTCTTTGAGGTGGTAGGAGCACAGAGATCGTGTGCACACCCGCCCCTAGGACCCAGCAGGGGGCGGTGGTCGCCTGTAACTCTTCGCTGCCTTCACGGATGTGCACCCACCTGCCTCTCGGTGAGAGACCCTCCGGGTGTCGCCGATACCGACAGGCCTGCGGGTGTGGTTCTGCCCGTAGTCAGGCCTCCTCAGCCTTGTTTCAGCGCAAGCCTGTGGCCGCCATTCTTCATATGTAACCACGAGAGACGCAACAATCAAGCGGCCGGGGGGCGGGGGAGGATGATCCGACTCCAGGGCAGAGGGTCTGAAAGCGCCAGTGACTGAGAGGAGCTTGGACTTCTGAGCTCTGGCGATGCTGACACTGGAGATCACCAGGTGCCGTCTGATGCCCTTTCCTGGAAAGCCCCTCCTCTGTGCATCCTAACTTGATGTTTCGAAGTGACCGGCCCAACGTCTCGTTGAATGTCTCACATCCTGGATTAATCGGATCGTTCCTTGCACTTGCTGGGAGTTGGAGGTTTGGGTTGAAGGCTGGCTGCTCTGTGGTCTTGCATCTTGTCAGCGGCCCCCGGTGGCAGGTGGTCCCACTGGTGGTGCTGAGCAGCACGGCGTGGCTTGTGGTGTCTCCGCTGTGAAGGGAGGATGCGTTCCGCTCTCTTAGGAGAGAACCTGGCAGGCGACACGGCACACGCGGAAATCCCGTTTCCACGTTTCAACATGAGAATTCAGCGTCCGCTGATGGTCCTTGCTGAATCTTCAGTGGGTGTTGCAATATGATGATTTTTCTGTCATTTCTTCCACATTTAGTAAGTTGAATTATTTTGTAAAGAAGAGCTTGCTCTCATCAACTGGGGGTGAACTACGGTTCCTCCTAGAAAGGCAGGGCTTAATTCTTCGTAGCAATTTTCAAAGTTTAGGTTTGGTGTAAAAGTTACTTTCCTTGATGACAAGTGAGGGTTTTTATATGTTTTTGTGTGTATCATTGTGGGCTTTTGATTTCTTACTGAACGATTCCAAGGCAGTCATTCTTTTTGTTTGGATTGTTCAATTTTTAGCCAGTGGGAACATTTCTTGTGGGTTCCTTTGTTCTTTTGACATCTGCCCGCACCCCCTCATTTGAGTTCTTTGCGTTTTGGCTCAGTAAGGTGGCCCAGGCCCACCCTGTCCTTCCCCGTATAACTGACAGCGGTACTACGTATAGACGAGCGTCACTGAGCCCTTACTGTCAGGTGCCGCTTCACGCTTTAAAAGTGTTACCACATCCAAACTTCATCCAGCCCCGAGGATGGGTACTTTCATTTTCATCTGTGGAGTGAGCACCAAAGCTCAGAGAGGTTGAGAGAGGGTAGCGTGCCTTCCCCAGAGCCCCTGGTACGTGACAGAGCCTGCGTCGGAATCCAGGCTTCCAGCTCAAGCCGGTCGGTGTACCCATCCCACCCATAGTACCAGGGATGGCTCTGCAGTATCCCTTGAGCCAGGTTTCTAATCGGCTTGACCACCTTCTTGCTCCAGGCCCTTCTACACTGTTGCATTGACTCTGCCTCCTGCCTTTCTCTTTCCAGTGTCTGTGTTCCTGCCTGAGGGATCTTTTCTAAATAAGAGAGGGAGAGGAATAGGGAGAGGGGGAGAGAAAAAGAGGTAAATATCACTGTTGCTTACAGGATGAAGTCCAGCCCCTTTTGCATGTCGTGCTGGCTCTTCAAGATATGTCCCCCGAGCCAGCCCTAGGCCTCCCCCGGCCCCAGCTCTGTGGGTGCAGAACCAAACAGCTAGCAGTGCTCAGAACCCCCGTGCGACACTCAACTCCTGTGCCTTTGCGTGCCTTGTTTCTGTTCCCTGGAATCCCCCTCCCACTTTTGTTTTTATTTTTTTAAAAACTCTGCACAGATGGGCATCTCCTGGGACTGTTTTCCTGGTTCCCGGTGCAAGGTGTCCCTGACCCCTGAAGTGTCGCCCAGGCTGCAGCCCATCTCTGTGGCCCCGTTCTTCCAACCGACAAGTAAGGTGTTATTCACCCCCAGCGCCAGTGCTCAGCACATAAGGCCCTCGACCCACACGTGAGCACGTTAATTTCTGGTTCTCCTCACTGGGGTTGTCGCTTGGGCTCTGGTTTTACTCAGGTGATGGCCGTCCTGCAGGGCACAGCTCAGGGCGCATCTTCAAGACAGTTAGTTTTCTCTGTCATCCGAGTTTTCCTAAAAAGTCAGCATCCCCGGTTCCCTC
Source organism: Physeter macrocephalus (assembly GCF_002837175.3). NCBI lineage: Eukaryota > Metazoa > Chordata > Mammalia > Artiodactyla > Physeteridae > Physeter > Physeter macrocephalus. Next base: position 105,434,125 of record NC_041231.1, on the reverse strand, counting down.
GTCCTATTTATGTGATTTTATATAGTTTTGCTGCTTGTGTATTTACTCCACCAGGTCTCATAGTTTTAACTTGAAGGGGCCCCTAATGAATCGTTTCAGCTGGTGAAGTGGGGGGAGGGGGCCCTTAGCTGGGAGTTGCCCGCATGTGCTGTCATCTTAGAAACGTTTATGGAGGCGGAATAAGTCCGCCACGTCTTCCGATGTGGTCGGTGTTCTCCAACGGTGAGAGGCCAAGCACCGGGGCTAAAATGCTGGATAGTCTCGTGGCCGGCTGTGAGTAGAAAGAGGTTCCGAGACCGGCAGGTGGGAGCCTGTCCCCTGTAGCACTTACGCACTTCAGTCCTGCGCGGTCGATGACGGCACCGGGCAGACTGTCGACCCCCTTTCCCTTCCCCCCAGCCCCGGTGTGCATGTCCTCCGGGTGTCGGTAGCAGGGAGGTATGTAAGCCTGAAGCTCCCCTACACTGACTTACGTTTGGCCCATACTCTTGGTCGCTTGTCTTAAGAGCTAGCGAAGATTAAGGGAAGGGTAAGTTCAGTGAGGCCCTCGATGATGGTCAGGAACTTGACCAGACCTGGGGGCAACCGTAAAATACGTAGCGAGGGTAAATAGGAGCTTTTTGACCAAATACTGGGATTCTGGACCTAGTCTGTGTCCAGGCAAGGTTGGTTTAAGATTCAGTGAGAGAAAATAATTATTTCATGGATAGTAAGCTTAGGATTTTGGATTAACTACATAGATTGAAGAATGGTTTATATAAATTAATTGATTCGTAATGGATTCTCAAGAAAGTACCACTGAAAGCCCAATATCGAACCCTTTGATGTAAAGTAAAAGAGAATTGACTTCTTTCTCTATAGTGCCCTCTTATGTCAGCAGTTTCTAACCTATTTAAGCCATGGATCCCTTCTGGAATCTACCAAAAAGCCATGGACTCTCCACCGAGAAAATTATACATGTGTGCCCCCAGAATTTCTCCACAAAGCTGTTTTCCCTTGGGGCAGGGGGAGGGCCAGGGAAGTCACAGAGCCTTCTGAAAGCTCTTTGTGGACCCTTTTTCTCAAAGGCTTTCTTGACCACAACCCAGAGTTAGTAGAAATATATTTTACGTTGCAACCTACTTCCACATATTTAAGTATATAAAACATAAAGTTTCAAAGAACATTAACCCTACTATAGGCAACACCTTCTGTTTTGTTTTATAGAAGGTCATCTAGCGGAATTGACTTTATGACACAGTAATGAGTCTCCACCTGCAATTAAAAAAATAGAACTCCCAGCGTGCAGAGTTGCCAAGATTTAGAACGCTTGCTTTCTTGTGGTCTGGTTCAATATCGGAGTGTCTCCTGTTCAGACATAGGTTTGTTTGTTTGTTTTTTCAGACATAGTTTTAATGCTTATTGTCCATTTGTTTCTAAGGACAGGTTGGGCCTGGCTAAATGCTTACCTTGGGCAGTTAGAAGAAAAAGTTACCGTTTAATTTCTGGCAGATTAAAAGTACTGAAATCTCAACCACATATTCATATAAATCAAAGGAATCTCATATATTCGGTGAGCGTGCATCCTTTGTGTTCACAATCCCAGATATATTAGGGGCACTGGGCTATAGCACTGAACAAGATAAACAAGAATTCCTGCCTTCCAGGCAACAAACAAGATTATAAAATAAAACACAGTTGACCTTAGAACAACACAGGTTTGAACTGTGCAGGTCCACTTACAGGCAGATTTTTTTCAATAGATACGTATTATAGCACTACGTGGTCCATGGCTGTGGGAGCATTGTGAGGTGCTTGGATTCTGGAACCAGATGTGAGAGGAAGGAAGGACCTGGGGATGGTACCAGGCAGGAAGCTGGGGACTGAGACTTGGGCAGGCTGCGGGGGAATATTTGAGATGCCTTTTTATATCTGTTTGGAAAAGTCAAGAAGCTATTAGCATCCTTAATTTATAATTTCCAGACGTTTCCTCATTGTAGTTTGAAAAAGAGACGCCAAACCTTTTCTGACAAGTACAGTCACGATGTTTTTTGTTCCTGGCCATCCTGTATGGTTTAACATGGGGTAAACTCTGGGCACTTCCTTTCTCAGACACTGTGGAGAAGTCTACAGGATTGTGCAAAAAATCAACTGAAGAGAAAAGCACCTTTCCTCCATCTCTTAGTGGTAATGTGTGATTCATTATAATAGTATATGATCTTTCCATATTAGAAAAAGACAACTTTAAAAAATTATGGTGAGGTAGAGTGTAAACGTGCATGTTTTTCTGTGACCTGCTTTTTTTTTTTTTTTAATTCAAGGATATGCTGTAATTCTTTCAGCATTTATATATAGACTTAAGTCAGCATGAAGGTGGAGAATTTAGACTCTGGCTGCCTGGGTTTGAATTAGGACTGCTCACTTCCTCTGTAAAAAGGGGTACGATTTATAGATACGATTAATAGATAAATAGATCTATTTATCTATTTAGATAGATACGAGATAAATAGATACGATTTATCTTGCAGCATTTTGGAAGAATTAAATGAGTTAATACGTGTAAAGAACTTAAATAGCGGTTGCCAAAGAAGCACTTGGTACGTGCTAATTACCAACTATGTATTATTAATAGTGTGTTACATGTGAATTACTTGCTGTCCTTAGACCCTTCTGGGCATATTCCCTAGTCATCATTTGTTACAGGACTTTCAGAGCAGTCCTCCAGTTAGAGTCCATTTGTACACACTTTACTGATAACGTTGTTTCCTTAAGGGTTGTTTGTGGTAAGGTTTTTGTTTGGTTTGATGGCTGCGTAGTGTCTTGTTATACTTTTAATGATTTCCATTTCATGATGTTTTCGGTGAGTCTCACTATAGAAAGTGTGTTCAGTGGAACAAACTTTTTTTTTTTAATTGAAGTATCGTTGATTTACAATGTTCGTTTCAGGTGTACAGCCAAGTGAGTCAGTTATACATACATATATTTCTTCAGATTCCTTTCCATTAAAGGTTACTACAAGACATTGAATATAGTTCCCTGTGCTATACAGTAGGCCCTTGTTGCTTATCTATTTTATGTACTATAGCGTGTTATCTGTTAATCCCAGAGTCCTAATTTACCCCGCCCCCGCCCCTCCCCTTTGGTACCCGTGAATTTGTTTTCTGTGTCTGTGAGTCTGTTTCTGGAACAAACCTATTCCTTTTTATAATATCAGAGTGATCCTCTTGCAGATGTGAGCTCAGTCCTGTGAGCTGAGTGCTTCTACTTTAGTCTTTTCCCGCTTCTGGTCCCCTTGGGTTCCTGGCTGTCGTGTGTTGCAGGTCTCTGCGGTGCTCTGGGTGCCTTGCTCGCTGTAGGGTACACTTGGTTTACCCTTCTCAACCCCTCAGATGCGTTGCAGAGGAGGACACGGCTGGGGTCGCGTCCCTGCCACCGACCCTGGCAGAGCCGGTGCTGGTCGCCAGAGCGCTCCTGCCCCTTTACCACACTCATGCTTCCTGGGAGGGGCGCTTGATTTAATGGTGGCTGCCTGTTCTGGGATTATTACAAAAAGGACATTTTTACTGTGGATTTCGCCATCAGATAATAAGATTATTTCGATGAGCGCTGGTTCTGCAAACTTGCCTTTTAGGGCCTCTCCGCCTTGTTTAGGAGAGAGTTTTGTTAGCTGGCCCCCAGCAGAGAGCTTCTAATACGTAAGTTTGCTGAAAAAGAGTAACTGCCAGCACCGCTCCTCCCACGTCTGGCTTCCCTGTTCCTCTCAACAGCGTACACCGACTGTGGGTAGCACACAAGTTCCGGATGGCCAGCTCAGGGCCGGGCTGACCTGAGGATGTCTGTGGACACAGGTGTAGTTCAGAAGAAGCTTCATAAACAAGTTCACGCTTCCTGTTTCTTCTGTTGGACTACAGCTTTCGTGTGTGGTGGCTTTTACGATTTTCATCGCCGCTCTCGACCTCCCTCTTCTGCCCCCCGCACCACGTCCCCCCAGTGCTGTGTTGGGGCCTGTGTTAGTGGCTCATGATACTGTAGCATGCAGGTGTTAGCATACGGGTCATGAGTTTCCAGCTAGGAGCTTGTTGCCGAGAATCAGGATAGTAGAGAGAGGGGGAGTGATTCATTAACAGCAGTTTTTTGTTTCTCTTATGCAGAGGATCTAAAAATATAAAACAATTTAAAACATACAAGTACGAGTGGAAAATGCAGCGCTCTTAGCAGAATGTTCTGGGAGCACACGCGTATTCTTTCTAGTTCTGTTTACAGCTTGTCCAGTGACACTTCGATGGGCATCCCCAAGGTGTGCACTGGGCCTGGCCTCGTCGTCTCAGGGCCAGGCTGGTGCTGGGGAGGACGTGGCCCCAGAACCCCGTATTGAGGGTTGGTGTGTGGCCCAGCCCTAGGTGGTTTTTGTGGTCACCCGTGTAACTGAGCTGGGGCTTGGCTATGTTTGAGCTCTTCTTCCCTACTTCAGATTCCTTTGAGGACCAGGAGGGCCGGTGCATCAGGCCTAGCTCTTCTCGAGCCATGGGAGGAGACTTGTAGGGTAGGCAATGGAAACCTACATCTTAAGACATAACCCATGCCTTGTGTAATGTGATGTCTAAGGATATCTTTTCAATAGTAGAGCTACTGCTATATTATGTTGAAGGTATTTTAAATTTTATAGGGGTGCTTCTTGAAAGCTTGGTGTCCTCAAAAACTGTTACGTTGGCTTTGATCTGCTGAGCACAGAGTGGCTCCCTGGTGCCGATTCATCCCCAAGCAGTTCTGCTTCTGTACTTACAAACCTTTAAGCACCTGGGTTGCAAGGCCCTGTGAATCTGGTTATCTTGACCGTCTCCTTAAAATCCAGCAGCCAACACAAAGTATATATTCCCTGTTAAATCACAACAGCATTCTTAGAAGTTCATAGCCCTGGTAATAAACAAGAAAGTAACCAGGAGCAAGAAATGATCAGAGTGCTGGATCGCCAGCCCTCAGTGAGGCACAGAGGTGCACATGGGGCTGGCCTGGTGTAGTTGTCTCAGGGCCAGGCTGGTGCTGGGGAGGACGTGGCCCCAGAACTCCTTATTGAGGGTTGGTGTGTCGCCAGCCCTCAGTGAGGTTACCAAGCAGGTCTGTGTGTGCCTGGTCTTTTGTTGTTTTAGCATCTCATGTTAATTTTAATTTTTTTTTTTTTGGCCGTGTTGGGTCTTTGTTGCTGTGCGCGGGCTGTCTCTAGTTGCGGCGAGCAGGGGCTTCTCACTGCGGTGGCTTCTCTTGTTGCGGAGCACGGGCTGTAGGCGCGCGGGCTTCAGTAGCTGTGGCTCGCGGGCTCTAGAGCGCAGGCTCAGTCGTTGTGGCACACGAGCTTCATTGCTCCGCGGCATGTGGGATCTTCCCGGACCAGGGCTCAAACCCGTGTCCCCTGCCTTGGCAGGCGGACTCTTAACCACTGCGCCACCAGGGAAGCCCAACATCTCATGTTAAAAAAACAAAGCAGTACAGGGTGACAAGTAGAAAGTCCCCCTTCTCTGTAATTACGTCTGATCCACTGGTACAGTCCGTATGTACCAGCTTTGAAAGAAACGTTAAGTGTTGGTGTTTCGGGGCTTTTGAGGAGGAGCTGTCTCTGGTTTTGATTTAAGCCTATGCAGCAGGCCTTAAGCCCATCCATGAACAAGACACCAGCTCCTCCTGGTGACAGCTTACCCTAATTATTTTACTCTATAGCCATATAAACATAAAACCCACAGTAAATAATAAGTGTTATAGCCATTAAAACAGTATGCCCTGCAACAAAGTCAGCTTAGAGCTGTAAACATGGTCTAATGAGCAAGGATCCCAAAGTGTCTCCTACCCCCGGGCAGTCTGTTAATACATTCGCGTGTCTGCCATCCGGCAGCACGCTCAGTATGCAGAGTCTTCCCTTCAGGACAGTTCTTTAATTTGCTCATCCTTAGTTTATAATTCCTAGACCATTTCATCATTTATAGCTTCAAAGAGAAATTCTGCGGCAGTAATTTTTGAAATTATCTGTGGCAGCTCTCTGGTTTGAGTTGGTGCTAAAGACCTGGCAGCTCCTCCCAGCTCATCAGCAGCTGATGGTTTGAGCACGAGATCTTTTCAGACAGACTGCTTTATTAAGAACATCTTCCCCTACTTCTTGGCAAAAATAGGAAAAGCAGAGCCAAGCGCTTCCTTGTTGTTTTTGAATTAGGAAACGCCAGCTTCACACTCACCAAGATGAGCTTCCCAGAGGACGTAGCGGCACCGGGCGTGGTTCAATGTTCCTTTCAGTGGCACCTTCCACAGGTGAGCCCGGCTTTCGTGAGGCCCCTTCCTGATGCAAGTGGTATTTCCCACGGGTGTGAGGTTAAGTAGAGCCGTTCCCAGAACGAGCTTCATTGCTCCGCGGCATGTGGGATCTTCCCGGACCAGGGCTCAAACCCGTGTCCCCTGCCTTGGCAGGCGGACTCTTAACCACTGCGCCACCAGGGAAGCCCAACATCTCATGTTAAAAAAACAAAGCAGTACAGGGTGACAAGTAGAAAGTCCCCCTTCTCTGTAATTACGTCTGATCCACTGGTACAGTCCGTATGTACCAGCTTTGAAAGAAACGTTAAGTGTTGGTGTTTCGGGGCTTTTGAGGAGGAGCTGTCTCTGGTTTTGATTTAAGCCTATGCAGCAGGCCTTAAGCCCATCCATGAACAAGACACCAGCTCCTCCTGGTGACAGCTTACCCTAATTATTTTACTCTATAGCCATATAAACATAAAACCCACAGTAAATAATAAGTGTTATAGCCATTAAAACAGTATGCCCTGCAACAAAGTCAGCTTAGAGCTGTAAACATGGTCTAATGAGCAAGGATCCCAAAGTGTCTCCTACCCCCGGGCAGTCTGTTAATACATTCGCGTGTCTGCCATCCGGCAGCACGCTCAGTATGCAGAGTCTTCCCTTCAGGACAGTTCTTTAATTTGCTCATCCTTAGTTTATAATTCCTAGACCATTTCATCATTTATAGCTTCAAAGAGAAATTCTGCGGCAGTAATTTTTGAAATTATCTGTGGCAGCTCTCTGGTTTGAGTTGGTGCTAAAGACCTGGCAGCTCCTCCCAGCTCATCAGCAGCTGATGGTTTGAGCACGAGATCTTTTCAGACAGACTGCTTTATTAAGAACATCTTCCCCTACTTCTTGGCAAAAATAGGAAAAGCAGAGCCAAGCGCTTCCTTGTTGTTTTTGAATTAGGAAACGCCAGCTTCACACTCACCAAGATGAGCTTCCCAGAGGACGTAGCGGCACCGGGCGTGGTTCAATGTTCCTTTCAGTGGCACCTTCCACAGGTGAGCCCGGCTTTCGTGAGGCCCCTTCCTGATGCAAGTGGTATTTCCCACGGGTGTGAGGTTAAGTAGAGCCGTTCCCAGAAAGCCGTTTTGTGTCACAGACCCGTGAATTAGTCAGGAGAATAGTATGCTTTTGCAAGTTGTTATGGGTATGTAAAACAAATGTTTAATGCAGAAGCCGATCTCAGACTGATTTTGTTTTTTAATGTCTGTGTTGGGACATTGCCTCATGTGGGCCCCAAAGGCCTTGTCTCCAGCCGGAGAAGGTCCAACTTAAGTCAGAAGATAGAAGAGAGGGACTGGAGAAGGAGTATTGGAAAAGCTAATGGCTAGAAAGCATCATTATTGATTTAAAAAGTCCGCATATCGAAGCTCACTAAAACCTGAGCGAAACGGAGTCCAGACCTAGAAATAAACTGTGGAACAGCGAAGGCCAAGGAGAAGGTCTTAAAAGCACAGTGGGAGAAAGACAGGTGACCTAAGACAGCCCCGTGGTGACGCCCACTGCTGGCTCTGGCAGTGTCACTGAAGGTAGGAGACGGAGCTGAGGAAATAACTGCCAACCTCGAATCTCTTCTAATGCGAAATAGCGTTCAAGAGACGAAGCGAAATGGACGCTTTCAGACAGACAGGAGCTGAGGTGTTTACCACTGGGAGACTCTTGCTAAAGGACCATCAAAAGGAGCTCTTCAAAAAGAAGAAATTGGGCTTCTCTGGTGGCGCAGTGGTTGAGAGTCCGCCTGCCGATGCAGGGGACGCGGGTTCGTGCCCCGGTCCGGGAGGATCCCACGTGCCGCGGAGCGGCTGGGCCCGTGAGCCGGGGCCGCTGAGCCTGCGCGTCCGGAGCCTGTGGGCCCGTGAGCCGTGGCCGCTGTGCCTGCGCGTCCGGAGCCTGTGCCCCGCAACGGGAGGGGCCACGACAGTGAGAGGCCCGCGAAACGGAAAAAAAAAAAAAAAAAAAAAAAAGAAGAAGAAGAAATTGAATCCAGAGAGACATGAAGTAAAAAAGATTGGTAAGCAAAGAAACTGGAAATAGGTAAACACATGTTCGTTGTATAAAGCAGTAATAGTCATGTTGAGAAATTTGGTCATAATAAATTACATACACCTAAAATTCGTAGCAACAACAAGAAGATAGGTGATCAGGAGTAATGTTTTCTTCTGTCCTTTTATTTTTGGGGCAGGAGGAAATCACTTTAGATTTTAATAAAACAGGTAAGCATGTTAAAGCTGTAAGGGTAACCACTAAACTATACAAATTATCAGAAAGAAAGGGAAAAGAACAAGCAAGAAAAAGCAAGGGTAAATAGAATGACATGGTCCAAATAAATGTAAGTACAAATATATTTGCAATCACAATAAATTAAAAAAGGATTATGTGTCACTTAAAAGTCAGAGATTGTCAGATTGAATACATAGATAATTTTAAGGCAAAATATGGTCATTATATAGTGATAAAAAGAGCAATTCTCCGTGAAGTTAAAGTAGTCTTAAACTTGTTTGCTTTTGGTAACATAGATTCAAAATATGTAAGACAAAGCTGATGTAATTTCAGGTCTAGAGGCAGTGAGAACTGTTAAATGACTCCTCCGTAACTAGTAGATTGAACAGAGATAAATTAGAAGGTAAGATTTGCATAGCTAGAGTTTTATCTGAGCCCGTGAACTTTAAAAACCCTGCCTTTAATAAGAAGATATGTTCTTCTGAAATATAAGAGGCATAGTCCAGCACTACCCACACTCTAAGCCGCAAAGCAGCAAATAACTTGGTATTGTTGGTATGTCATTACTATGATCATAACTTATTAAATTAGAAGCTGAATTTCTGATTTTGTGCTTTTTGAAAATTTGAAAAATTTCTAAATAACTTATAGTTTAATGAAGAAATCATAATGGTATTAAGAGAACACCTAGAAATGAATGGTTATCAAAAATTTGGGGGGCTTCCCTGGTGGCGCAGTGGTTGACAGTCCGCCTGCCGATGCAGGGGACGTAGGTTCGTGCCCCGGTCCGGGAGGATCCCACATGCCGTGGGGCGGCTGGGCCCGTGAGCCATGGCCGCTGAGCCTGCGCGTCCGGAGCCTGTGCTCTGCAATGGGAGGGGCCGCAGCAGTGAGAGGCCCGTGTACCGCAAAAAAAAAAAATTTGGAACGAGTGAAGTACCCAACATAGAAGTAAAAAGCAGCAGAATAAAGTCAAAGAAAATCAAGGGATGATAAAGACAAGAGTAGAAAGTAACCCCCCAGCAAGGATACAAGTCCCAAGGTTAATCCTTTGAAAAGACACAAAATGTGGCAGAATTTATGAAGAATGAGAAACGATGATTAAGGCAAATAGCAGCTGGAATGAAAAGGATGGCTTATCTACAGGTGCAAAAAGTGTTTTAAAAGTAAGAAAACTACAGGCAATTGTGTGCCAACAATTATAGACAGTATGATATTGCTGTTGGGAGCAAATAGAACATAAAAGGGTGAGTCGTATGTAAAAACTTATTAATTAACAATTAAGGTTACAAATTAGTACGGAAAGGACTGGCTCTTTAGGTCATGGTGTTTAGGATATTTGGTTATCCATGCGAGAAAGAAACAAAATTAAATTCCCTACCACACACTGTACAGAAGTCATTTCCATGTGTAGTAAAAGATTATCTTTATGATTCTGGGGAAGGGAATGATTTTTTAAAGCAAGGCATTAGTACCAAAAACCATAAAGAAAAAAATTGAATTTAGCCAAAATAACAAGGATATTTGCAGCATTATTGTTTCGAATAGAGAAAAATTAGGAGCAACTCATGTCCATCAGCATGAGAATGGATAAGTGGATGAGTGTATCATTTATGCTGTGGAATATTATATAGCCTTTAAAATGAGTGAGCTAGATCTACATGTATGAAGATGGATTTCTTTCAAAAACATTGATGAAAATTTATAGAGTTTGAAACCATGCAAGATGATACTCTGTGTTACTTAGATATACACACATGTTAAGTAGTACACTTTTTCAAAGACATGTGAGAATGATAAACATCAGATTTGGAATAATGGTTACCTCTGAAGACTGGGGGTACTCAGTGGGTTTCAACTGTATGTTACTGCTTTTTTATTTAGAAATACCCAAATCAGTTGTGGCAGTATGTTAGGGTTGATTAACTAGGGGGTCAAGCAGAATACAGATAATTCTCTCTTTTTTCCCCTACTTTTTTGTGTAATTGAAATGTTTCTTTTGGGGAGGCCAGAGAAAGCATTGCTTTCACATGAAGCAAGGATAATCTCTCTGGTAGAAAATACTCCTTATGAAATGCAGACTTTAAAACATTATTGAAAAGCAAGCGCCGGGTGTATAAGTCTGTTTGCAACTGGAAAGTTATATGCCAGTACATCGTTGGTACGAGGGCTAAGGGGTGGATAATGGGAAAGCAGGGTTCCACAGCCAGGAATTGTTCCTGGACATAAGTGAAAATGAAAATACTCGGACTTTCTTTTGGTCCCTTTGAGAATATATCCTCTGTGCTATTAGATCAAGAGCCAGTCTTACGGTGCTGTTGGCTTTGGTCCTGAAGTTGGCAAACTAAGTAAGCAAAGTCAGATGAATTCACCTCAAAGAGAAAATTTAAGGCTGGTGAATGGACAAGTTCTGAGCATGTGTCAACATGCTGGTTTTATAAAATCGAATGATGTTATTCCCCAATTTTACCGCCAGACTTGTACTTGCATGCTTTATGCTTATCTTCTGAGTGACCCTAACTGTTAGTACTGATTTGGGGCGTCCTTCTGCCCCAGAGTGTTACTTGTGGGTCTGATCCGTGAGAAGACGTCTGGAGACAAGGGTCTGAAGAAACATTTCAGGACGCAGAGCACCGTGGCTTGCTCTTCCAGAATCAGTAGCCCTGCACTTAGCGACTAGTCGCACATTTCAGGCAACACCATAACCCCACACCGCATTGTATGTGCATATAAAGTATTAGAGAGTCTTTCACGTCACCTTAACCCCCAACCTTCAACTCTCCTCTCCCAGCGCCTACCCTGTGGGGACACACCCTGAGTACCAGGTGTCTCCCCAGCCAGGCATGTCAGGACCCACCACTTCACAGATCTACCCAGTTCCTGCAAATAGAAGCCCACGGGCCCTATATATGTAGAGCTTTAATTTCTTCCAGTAACATTTTGAAGTTTTCAGTGTAAAACTCGTGAACTTCTTTCATTAAGTTGATTCCCAAGTATGTTATTCTTTTTGATATGTTGAATGGAATTGCTTTCTTTTATTTTCACTTTTGGATTATCCATTGCTCTTATATAGAAATACAAGATTTTTATATGTTGGTCTTGTATCTTTCAAGCTAGCTAAACCCACCTATTAGTTCTGACAGTTATTTTGTAGATTCCTTAGTTTTTCCCTGCATACTGAATCATATCATTTGCAAATAAAGACAGTTTTTCTTTCTTTCCGATCTATATGTGTTTGCCTTTTGGGGCTCTATGTAGATAGAACCTGTAGTGTGATGGTAAGTAGGGGTGCTGAGAACTAACATCTTGCTTATAGTTTCTGGGATATTTAGGGGAATGTCTTCAGCCTTTCACATTAAGTGTGATAGTAGCTGTAGGGTTTTGTAGATTTCCTTATCCAGTTGAGAAAGTTTCTATTTCTAGTTTAAGAGTTTTGGTCATAAATGTATATTTTGTCATATGCTTTATCTGTGACCATCAAGATGATCATGTGGCTTTTAGTCTATATTAATAAGGTATTCCATTAATTGATTTTCAGATGTGAAACCGACCTTGCATTTTGGGGAGAGATCCTACTTGGACATGGGGTATAATCCTGTTTACATGTTGGTGAATTTGGCTTGGGATTTATGTGTCTGTGCTTATGGGAAATATTGTTCTGTAGGGTTTTTTAAAATTTACTTTTGTTTTTATGATGTCCTTGTTTGGCTTTGCTGTCAGAGTAATACTGCCCTCACAGAATGATTTGAGAAGTGGTCTTTCCTATTCTCTGGCAGTGTTTGTATAGTATTGTTTTTTTCTTCATTAAGTATTTTGTACATTTCATAAGTGAAGCCATCTGAGCCTGTACTTTTCTTTGTGGGAGGACTTTAAATGACTGAGTATATTTGTTTACTTGTAAATCTGTATAGATTTTCCATTTCTTCTGGGGTCCATTGTGATAACTGATATTTTCCTAGGCATGTCTCCATTTCATCAGAGTTGCCTAATTTGTTAGCATAGGGTTGTTCATGTTACATACTGTTTCCTTGTAGTCCTTTAAATTCCTGCCACGTGGATAGTGATGTCCCTCTTTGATTTCTGTTATTGATTATTTGTGTGCTCTCTCTTCTTTTTGTGGTCAGGCTAGCTAATGGTTTATCAGGTTTGTTGATCTTTTCAAAGAACGAACTTTTGGTTTTATTATTTTTCTGGGTGGTTTTGTTGTTTTGCTGTTGCATTGATTTCTGCTCAGATCTTCATTACTTACTACCTTCTGCTTGCTTTGGGCTTAATTTGCTCTTATGTTCTTGTTTCCCAAGGTGGAAAGCTTAGATTATTGATTTTTTTTTAACTTCTTTACTTCTTTTCTGAATACGTGTTTAATGCTATAAAATTTCCTCTAAGCACTACTTCGACTGCATCCCATAAATTTTGATACGTTTTCATTTTCATTTACTTCCAAATGCTTTCTAATTTCTCCTGTACTTTTTTTCTTTGACCAGTGGGAAATATTTAACTTTTTTTTTTTTCGTCGAACCACACGGCATGCCTAACTTCCCTGATCAGGGATTGAGCCCGTGCCCCCTGCAGTGGAAGCGTGGAGTCTTGACCACTGGACCACCAGGGGATTCCAGTGGGAAATATTTAGAAGTGTGTTAATGGCAAGTTTTGGAAATTTTCCAAAATTGTTGGTTTCTAATTTAATTCCTTGTGGTCATTGAACAAGTTTTCTCTTTGTCTTTAAGTTTTGATAGTTTGACTATGATGTGTCTAGGTCAGGATCTCTTTGTATGTCTTGAATCCTTTCAAATTAACTGAAACTTGTTTTATGGCCTAGAATATGGTCTGTGGTGGTAAATGTTGTGCGTACACTTGAAAAGAATGTGTATTCTGCTGTTACAGGATGGAGTGTTCTGTAAATGTCAGGGAGGGTGAGTTGGATGATAGCAATCAAGTTTTCTATATCATTGCTGATTTTCTCTTTTATTCTATCAGTTATTGATAGTATTATTTTGAAATCTTCAACTGTAAATGTAGGCTTGTCTATTTCACCTTTCATTTCTGTCAGGTTTTGCTTCGTATATTGGGACTCTTTTAGGTATATGCATACATTTATAGTCATTGTATCTTCCTGAAATATTGACCTTTTTATCATTATGAAGTGTTCCTCTCTGTCTCTAATAATATTTCTTGGCTGAAAGTCTGTTTTGTCTAATATGAATATAATCACTCTCAAGTGGTTACTCTGGGCATGGTATATCTTTTTCTGTCCTTCTACTCTTATCCTATTTGTATCTTTGAATCTAAACTTGAGTCTCTTGTAGAGCATATAGCTGCTTTGTTGAATCTGTTCTGCCATCCTCTGCTCTTTGTTGGGAGTATTTAGTTCTTTCATTTCTCATGTAATTATTGGAATAGTTTTGCTTTGTCAGTTTGCTAGTTTTCTGTTTATCTCATTGTTTTTGTTCTTATTTCTTCTTTCTTTTATGTTAAACATTTTTTGCCTTTATCATATTAATTTCTGTGATTTTTTAAAATGATACCTTTGAATTATTTTCTTAGTGATTGCTCTAAGGATTATGATAGGCATTTTAATTTATCACAATGTACTTCAGGTTAATACTACCTTAATTCAAGTCAATATATCACCTTTACTCCAGTATATCTCTCTTTTCTCCCCCTTCCTTTGTGATATAGTTATACACATTATATCTAAGTTGTCAAGCATGTACAGTGCTATAATTTTTGCTGTGTATAATCTTGTTTCATTTAAGAAATTGAAAAGGAAAAAGAAACATTCAAGCAGTCTTTATGTGTACCCACATATTTACTGCCCCCACTGCTCTTCCTTTCTTCCCCTGCTTTTGCATTACTGCCTGGAATCGTTTTCTTTTAACTTGTAGAACTTCCTTTGGTGTTTCTTTTGTCAGGCAGCTTTGCTGGCCATGTGTTTTCTCAGTATCATTTATTTGGGAATGTTTTTATTTTGCCTTCATTTTTAAAGGATAGTTTAGCTGGATATAGAATTCTTGGTTGGTTTTTCTTTCAGTGCTTTGAATATGTCATTCTCCTGCTTTCTACTTTCCGTTGTTTCTGATGAAAAGGCAACCATTAATTGTATTGTTGTTCCCCTATATATGTTAACTTGTTATTTTTCTACTGTTAACTTGTTATTTTTCTACTGGTTTCAAGATTTTCTCTGTCTTTAGCTTCCAGAGGTTTAACAACTGTATCTCTAACTAAGGATCTCCTTGGATTTATATTAATTGGGCTTTGTTGAGCTTCTTGAATCTGTCAATAATTGCTTTTCATCATATTTGGAATGTTTTCAGCCATATTTCTTAAAGTATCTTTTTTTCTGCCTTCTCTCTCTTTATGTCCTCTTTATTATATATGTCCTCTTAATATTTTTTCTCTCTGTTCTTCAGTTTGGGTAAAGTCTATCAGTCTCTCGAAAATTTCACTGATTCTTCTCCCTTCTCAAACCTGCTGTTGAGTCCATCTAGTGAATTTTTTATTTCACTTACTATGTTTTTCAACTCTAGAATTTTTGTTCTATTTCAGTAGGGTCTATTTCTTTGTTATTTCCTATTTGAATAATTTTCTTCATGTTTTCCTTGAACTCTTTAAACATAGTCTTTTTTTTTTTTATCCAGTTTTTTTGAATGTATTTGTAAGGGTTGACCTGAAGTCTTTTTCTGCTAAGTCCAAATTATGAGTAAACTGAGAGACAGTTTTCATTGTTTTATTTCCTGAGTATGACTCATACTTTCCTGGTGTTTTATGTGTATTTCAGAATTTTAATTTTTTCCCTGAGTTTTTTGTCGTTGCTTTTGTTTTGCAAGTGTGTGCGTGTTTTAAGTCACTTGCCTGGATGTAATCCAAGGAATCTTGTGGCCCTATGTGTGTGGCCACGGATTTCTCTGCTCAGCTCCCTCCATCCCAGTTCTTACCTTGATTTTCGGCCTGACTTTCTAGAGGTCACTCCTGTGTCTGTGTAGTTTGTGAGTCAAGTTTTGGTCAGAGGTCATGGTCAGACACCTTGAGTCCATAAGGCTTCCACCCTCTGCATTGGGTTTGTGTTTCTGTTTCTGTTGCATTCAAAGCTCAGGCAGCTTTCAGGGCTGCACTGGTTTTGCTCTGTGCTAGCCCCCTTGAGTGTCCACTGTATGTGGGGTGTGTGGAGCGGTCATCTCACCCCTCAATGGCTGTCTCATTTCCAGGCTCTCCCTAGAAATTTCTGCCTGTTCCTTCATTGTCAGTCACCACTGCCGGGACCTCAACCTCTGGCTGGGAGAGCTGCAGCCCTTTCCCGGCATGGGTTTTCTGCCTTCTGGTTCGGATCAAGTCAGTCCCCTTGACAGCTAAGCTGCAGGCTTTCCAGGCCAGCCCCACAATGGTAGAACCACCAGTGTGTCAGAGCTGTGGTGGGGGACAGCCTCAGGCAGCAAGGTCACCAGCTTCCTCTCTTCTTACTCAGAGTTCAGCGGGTTTTCATGAGTAAATGCTTCTCAATCTATTGGTTGCCTTTTGTTGGATTTCTGGGGCCCTGAAGTAGTTGTTCTTCAACTTTGCCAAATTTTATAGTTGTTTTTTCAGTGGAAAGGATTTGTCAACCTCTTCTTTCCTCTCTTCTGGGTCTGATTTGATCTAGTAAGATCATTAGACGTAATGACTGAGCCCCCTTTAGGGCATCTGGCTTCTGGGGACTACTTCCGAGTCCTCCTCCAGTGTCACTCCTGCTCTTTGCAGTCTCTGCTGGTTTCTCCTGTTCGTTCCATCTTCTAAATGTTTGTGTCTCTCAGGGCCCAGTCCCCAAACTCCTTTTTCTCTTTATCCATACTTAACTCCCTTCATGATCTCATGGATTTAATCACTTTTAATGCCTACAAATTCCAAATTTCTATCTTTAGCCCAAATTCCAGATGTGTGAGTCACATGGCCTCTTCCACGTCTCCTCTTAATGTGTTTAAAACTGAACTCTTGTATCTTCTCACATCCCAGTAAATGTCAACTCCATCTTTCCAGTTACTCAGGCCAAATATCTTGGTTAGCCTTCATTCTTCATTTTTCTCTCCTATCCTGCATTCAGTCCGTCGGGAAATCTTATCAGCACCCCGTTAAAATAGACCCCAAATCCAGCCACTTCTCAGCATGTCTTCCACCTCACCGCCCTAGTCCAAGTCACACCTCCTCTTGCTGGGGTTGTCACAGTCGCCTACCCGTTCTTAATTCCACAAAGTAGCTGGAGTTGTAATTCTGAAATGCACAGCAGACACCATTCTTCTGCCCAGAGCCGCTCCCCGGCTCCCGTCTTATTGAGAGCAAAGCCTGAATAGAGCTTGGCCACAGGCACTCAGTTTAACTGTCCCCCTGCCCCCAGCCTCCTTGACCTCGTCTTTTCCGTTTTCCCCTGTCACCTCCACTCGAGCCCCCCAGCCCACCCCCCGCCTGCCTCCTGTTCCTCTCGAACTCCAGGCACACCCTGCCCTCTGGGTTTGTATCAGCCGTTCCCTCTGGCTGGACGTCCTTCTAGGTGTCCTTGCTCAGCTCCTCCTGACCAGCCTCTCTGCCATTACCCTGTCCTCTTCCTGGGGTTTTTCTCTTCTTAGCAATTACATATATTTAATGTATTTCACATTTATTGATTTGTCTGACTCCTTTCACTTGAGTATAACTTCCAAAGTAGAAGAAAGCAATACTGTTTTTGTTTCTTCCTATAACCTCAGAAAAAGCAGAAACCTGACGTGTCACAGGGACTTGGTACGTATTGGTGGAATTGGTGAGTGTGCTGACTGGTTAGCAGAACTGGGTTTTAGAATCCGTCTGCTTCAGATGGATTCTAAGGGTGCATCTTAGAGACCCTGAGGGTCTCGATCAGAGCTTCCTACCTGGCAGATCTCAGAGCTGGTTCGTCAGACTTAAGAGTCTGCACATACCCCACTTAGTACTTCCATGGCCATCTCCAGGTCGCCGGGGCTCTGTGTAGAAATCGCATTTGGCAGTGCCTCTCCGCCCTAAGCGTTCTCCCCGAGATGGCATCTGGAGGAAATAGAGAGGGGCGCTTTCTCACAAAAACTACTCTGCACCCCTAGTCGGGCTCCCACTGTCTCTAAGGTTCTTGTTACCATGGAAGAAATGGGTTCCCGTTCCGCCTCTGCGCTGCCCCCTAGTGTCCCTCCGTGGAGTTGGGACAGATGATGTTGCAGGATCACTTTCGTGGCCTCAATCCCACATCTCCATGCAGGAGCTGAGATTTGATTTTCTGGCCAAAGCAATTATATTCTGGCTCCTAAATGATTTGTTTGTCATAGGTCTGAGTCTGTGTGTGCAAGGGTATTTGCGTGGGCTGTAGAACAGCCGCATTTCACCCCAGAGTGGGTGTTATTCCCCTGGTGGACGTACTCATTCCTGTTCGCAGAGCACTTTGGGGGTTTTCCACACAAAGGTACTCTCTCCGTGAGTCAGCTGATCATTCGTGAGAAAGATTCTCATCAAACGGCATCAGTGAAGTCTGTCACAAACGTTACTTTACTGAGTCCTTCATGTGCGCCTGGTGTGGTACGTTCTTATTTAACTTAATTTTGGCATGTCTTGGCATTTAGGTTTGGCTTTCTTTGTGGAACACTGAGGTTTAAAAGTGAATACTTTGGCAAAGGTTTTATAATTGTAGATATATGGAACCTTGCCTGTAGGACCGTAGTTTCTAACTTTGCTATTTTGTATGAAAATAGAGCTAAAAAGAAAATTCTCAAAGTCAGAAATCCTAGTTTATCTGTTCTCACTTCCTGAACAATTCCATCTTTGTCTCTATCCATTTAATAAAGCCAGACAGTAAAGCATTCTGACTCAGAACAGGAATTTATTATTTCTTCAAGCTCTCTATTTGGCATTTTTGGTTTGTGTTGTCAATGAAAAATAACAAATGCTTTTTTCTATTTTGAGGTATCTAAAGAATAATATAGTTGTTATGAAATATGTTTTTACAGTTTTTCAGTTGTAGCAGCTGTGCGGGAAAAGTTCTGATTCACCCTTGTTTATACAATACACATACATAGATTTGACTCAGTTTGTGATTTGTCTGTCAAGTATGCAAGAAGCAAGTGGTTTCATTGGTACCAGATACCATCCTACTCTTATTCAGAACAAAATACCAGAAATGTGACTTACTGGTAAAATTTCTAAGCGCCTTACCCTTTAAACAACTTGAATCCATTTTTACTTGTGTAAGTCATGTAAGAAAAAGTGGATGGATAGGGTGGGTGTTATGACTTTTAGCAAACAGGATCCATTTAATGTGTATGCATATAGAATTTCTGATCACATATTGAGAAGGGAGACAGTAAAAATATATACAGTCTCCCTACCTTCCTGCATATATACCGAGAGGCATATCACTTCTCGAGTATCTGCTGGTGTCATGGAAGGAAGAAACGGGAATAACGATGGTACCGTTCTGTGCATTTTTCATGGGGCAGATGGAAATCCACATTTGCTGATAACCTAAATCATAGCATTTCTCTTTCATTTTTGGTTAGAAAGTTCACTTAGCGTTTAACACTTTGGAAAACATGGCCATTGAAAATTTTTATCCTTTCATTCTCCCAGCCTGCTTCAAGAATAAATTGATGAACATATAGTAGGGCAGAATTCAGTCAGTCACTACTGGAGGAATTCAGAACTGAAACTCTGTGCCTTTGGTTACGCGTGTGAGGGGGAGTGAGGCTCCGAGCCTGGCTCCGAGCAGTGGAGCCGGGTGCCTTCTCCAGGCTCCTGGATTTCTCCTCACCTGCTCTCCATTTGCACCTGCCACCGTCTTTGAGCATCCACTCGGTTATTGCCTTGAGTTTATTCCTCAGCTGAATTCTCCAATACAGAGTAAGAGTGTTTTAAACCTTTCGATGTTCTTTGTTGAATCGCCCCCCCGTAACATAACACAGCTCCCACCTTCAGCAGCCAGGCTATTTCCTCACCCTCTTGAGCCTTCCGGGCAGAAGGTGGTGTCTCCCTTTGGTGAGTTAAACCTTACTCATGGGGCGGTGGTGGCTTGTACTTTCTGTCATGAATTGCTTACAGTTCTTGCCCTGCTCCGTTGTAGCTCTGAAGGAGGTTTTTAATGCGGTAAGACGAGTAGCCTCTTGGTCCATACTTTCCACAGCTTGTGAGTTTTATTTTGCGCTGGACCTGTTTTTACATTTATCACACATTCTCCGTGTTTCCATTCCAGCCCACCTCGCTCGGCTTTGGCACTCGGCTCCCCAGCACCGCGGCCAGGGGAACCGGTGGGCCGTGTGCTGCAGGGAGCTCGGCCCGCGGGGAGGACGCAGGTCTCTGAGGACCCAGCTCCGGTTTAGATGTCATCTGCCAGGAGCATCTCTTCATCCCCTGGTTCATTCCAGCCTCAGAGCTGCTTAGGAGTTTTTCTGTTGAGTTTGCTGAGTGAGTTTGCTGAGTGAGGTGTGACTTACATACAGAAAGTGCATAGCTGTTAAGTGTGCGGTAGTTTTGACAAATGTGTACACTGGTGTGTCTACCATCTTGACAGAGATGGAGCATTTTCACCACTTCAGTCTCCTTGTGCCCCCCAACCCCATCCACAGACTCCCCGCTCTGATTTCTCACCACAGGTTGGTTTTGCCTCTGGTGGGCCCTCCAACAAGTGGAGTCGCGTAGTGTACGGTCTGCGTCTCGTCTCACTGACTCAGCGCGATGACGACGAACATTCGCTCGTGTTGCAGGGGTCAGTGCTGGTGCTGTCTTGTTGTGGGCAGCAGTTCAGGGTGTGAGTATACTTCATCTTGTTCATCTGCTTTCCTGTTAATGGACACCTGGGCCGACTCAGTCTCTGACCGTTAGGATAAAGCTGCCGTGAACATTCTCGTACAGGTCTTTCTGTGGACGTATGTTCACGGTTCTCTTGGGTAAATACCTAGGAGTCGAATTGCTGAGGTAGGTGTATGTTTAAGGAACTGTCACAATTTTCTGTGCTCGCCAGCGTTGGCCTGAAGCAAGGAGACGGCCAGGTACTCTCCAGCAGAGATGGGTTTATTCGGGATTGGCAGAGAATTGCAATTCAGGGGCTCAGCCGAAGCAACCGTGTGCAACCCCCTCCCCCCCCCCCCCCCCCACGGCAAGGGAAGGAGATGCTTTTATAGAGGGGACAGGGGAGGGGGCGAGCTTAGTAAACAGAGCCTGACTTTTCATTGGCTGAGTCCTGGCAGGAAAGAATGGCAGTCTTTCTTCTTCCTGTTGGGCTTGGCTGTTGTCGCAGGGGTGAGAGCTCCCCCTGCTGGTCTTCTATTTAATTGGGGTTTCTGTTCAGTAATGTTTTACACCAGCACGTATGAGAGTTCCCCTAGTCCTGCATCCTCGTCAGCATTTACTCTGGTTGTCTGAATTTTAGCCATTATAGTAAGTCTTAAATTTAGGTAATATAAGCCCTCCAACTTCGTGCTTCTCTTTCAATGTTGTTTTGGCTAGTCTAGATTCTTAACTTTGACATACAAAACCTTAGGGTTAATTTGTCAATTTCTATAAAAGAGCTTTGGGATTTTTGATTGGGATTCTGTTGCATCTATGTATCAATTTAGGAAAAACTGACAACTAAATTGAGTGCCGATTTATAAGCATGGTGATATTTTGCTTTTTGATTATACTGTAAATGGAGATTTAAAATTTTTCATTTTAATTATTTAATACTACTATTAATCCTGTGACTTTACTGAACTTGCTCATTTTTCCTAGTAGTTATTGTAGCTTCCTTTATTTCTGAGTTTTTAAAATCAAGAATAAATATTGACTTTTCCTCAACATTTTTTAATTATGGAAAATTTTAAACATCTAAGTCGAAAGGATTTTACAGTGAGCATTCACAGGCCCCCTGCAGATGCTTCCGTTTGTCATCCTGCCGTCCATCCATCCATCCATCTCACTTGTTGACACAATTTATAGTAAGTGCCCACATCAGGACACTTCCCCCTAGTAAACTTCATTTAGCATGCAGTTCATTAACTTGAATTCCGTATTTGTTTATACATCATTTGTTAATGATGTAACATTTTCTGACGATGCAGTGCACAGGTCTTAAGTACTATACAGGTTGCCAACCTTAACAAAAGCATGTACCTTTGCAACCCAAAGGCTTATTGAGCTAGAAAGTTCACTGATGCCCCTCCCAGTTAATTCCCTTCCAACCTTTGTTTTGGGTTTTTTTCCAATAATAGTTCGGGGTGGGTTTTTTTTTTTTCTTGTTTTTTTTTTTTTTTGCTTGTTCAAGAATTTTCATTTAAATAGAATCATACAATGAGTAGTCTTTTGAGTAGGGCTTTTTCATTCAGTGTGATGTTTTGAGACTCACCCATGTGTTAGTATGTATCACCAGTTGACTTCTTGTTGAGATTACTGTATGTACATACTACGGTTTGTCCAGTCGCTCAGAAACTTGGACTGTTTCTAGTTTGGGTCCATTATGAACAGAGTTGCTATAAATAGTTTTGTACAAGTCTTTTTGTAGATGTATGTTTTCATTCCTTTTGGGTAAGTAATGAGGATTGGAATTGCTGCATCATAGGGTAGTTATTTGTTTAGTTTTATGAAATGCTGTCAGACCCTTTACCAAAATGGCTGTACCATTTGAAAAGCCTACCAACACTGTATGAATATGCCAGTTGTACACCCCTGGTGTGTTTTCATTTTAGCCATTCTAATGGGTATGTAGTAGTATCTCATTGTGTGTTTTTTTTTTTTTTTTTTTTTTTTTTTTTTTTTTTTTTTTTTTTTTTTTGGTATGCCGGCCCCCCCCTCCCGTGGCCCCCTCCGTT
>NC_041231.1:105379562-105411736 GCF_002837175.3 Physeter macrocephalus | reverse complement strand
ACCCGCGTCCCCTGCATCGGCAGGCGGACTCTCAACCACTGCGCCACCAGGGGAGCCCTGCCCGCTTTTAAATTACATTTTGGTCCTTTCATTATTGAATTCTAGGAATTCTTTATTAGTCTTAGGGACCAGTCCTTGAAGATATTTTTTATGGATATTATGTGCCAATCTGTGGCGTGTTTATACATTTTCTTGACATTGTTTTTTGATGAAGTCTCATGTATCAGTTTTCTTTCTTTCGTGGTTATTGCTTTTTGTGACCGAAAGAACCTTTGCCTGCCCCTAAGTCACAAAGATGATGTCCTGTGTTTTGCTATGAAAGCTTCAAATAAGAGCTTTTATAATTGGGCCTAAAATACATCTTGAATTAATTTCTGTGTGTAAAGGTTGGGATAAGGGTTATGGTTCACTTTTTTTACGTATGGATAGCCAGTATTCCAGCAGTATTTATTGAAAAGACAAGTGGATTGCTTTGGAAGCCTTTGTCACCAAAAATCAGTCACTCACTCCATCATGTGGCCAGTTTAAGTGAGGGTCTGCTTCTGGGCTCGCTCTCTCCTCTATTCCATCGATCCCCTGTACGTCCTGTGGAGGTACCACACTGTTGGGAATCTCTTGGTCCTTGGAGAGGGTCTTGAAGCATGGCTCTGTGAGTCTTCCAGTCAGTTCTTTTTCAGGGTTGCTCTGGGTTGCTCTTCAGGTTTGTTGCCTTTCCATGTAAACGATCAGATCTCTGCAGTTTCCACATAAAATCATGCTGGGATTATTATTGGGCTTGTCTTGTGTCTATAGATATATTTGGGAAATTTTAATTTTTAACAATATTTACTCTGAATTCATGAACATCGATTTTTTCCTTTAAGTTTTATCATATATAATTGACACACAGAACCATGTAAGTTTAGGGTGTACAGTATAATGACTTGACTTACGTATGTTGCCAGATGATCACCGTAATGAGTTAACATCCATCATCTCATATGATTAAAAGAGAAAAAGAGAGAGAAGTGTTTTTTTCCTTGTGATGATAACATTTAGGGTTACTTTCTTAGCAACTTCAGATATACCATAGAGCAGTGTGAACTACAGCTGCCTTGCTGAACATGGCCGGAACTTATGTATTTTATAACTGGAAGTCTGCGCCTTTTGGCCACCTTCATCCAGTTGCTCCCTCCCTCTCCCCCCGCTGCCCCGCCTTGAACATCTTTCAGGGCTGTCCAAGGATGTTTGTTTAGAAGACAGCCATAGTTTCTCCTGCCAGAGGTCGGGGTAGGCATGCTCACGGCCCATCATAAAAGACTGGTTTCCTGTCCTGTAACATCACCCGCTGTGTGCATGGGTCTCACCTGGCCGTCTGTGTCGTCCTGTGGGGACTGGGGCAAGGACATGCTGGTCCTCTGGCTGCTGCAGCTGCTGAGGAACAGAGTCCTCTGTCTGTGATCAGGGCTCTTGCCTTTGCCACATCTATGAAAGAGTGCAGACTCGCGTGATAGCTTGCAGATGGGGTGAAATCACAGACACGTCACGGTTCTTGAGTTTCACTTACGATGATGGGAAACTGACAAGGATGTGGTTTTCTCAGAGGAGAGGATGAAAGCCTCATGGGTCCCTTGGTGAGATATGAGGAAAATCCGTGGAGATCAATGGCTCGCTGTGTCGACCAGCTCATCGTCCTGGCAGTAAATGGTTCCCCGCTTTGTGGCCTGACGACGAGGAGAAATGACGATGGTTACAGACTGACTCCCCACCACGTGGTCCTGTGTGGACACGGCTGCCAGACACGGCTCCCTTGGTGGCCGACTCTTCTCTGGGCGGGAGGATGTGCTCACCAGTTTGGTGGCACGTGGCCCAGTGTTTCTCAGAGTGAAAGCAGGAAGGTCCCAACCACCGTAGGCAGAGGCAGGCAGGCTGTTAGGACCTTGAGTGGTTCCCTTGGGAGATGAGTGGGGCCTTGGTACAGCAGGATAGGTGGCTCTAGCACCGACTGTCATGCCGACCTCGGGTCCATGGGGAGGTGACAGTGAAAGGCCCAGTGTTTTGCGCTGGAGGTGGTCTGGGGGGCCCCCAACGCACCAGGTGTTGCTTTCCCTGGCGGCACCGCAGGAGGCCGCCCAGGGTTTGAAGGGGTTGGGCGTTATTTTGGCGGCTCCCCTTCTGTGGGGCCTTCCTGTCTGTGATCTCCTCCCCTCCCACTCCTGACTCCACCATCTGGCACCTGAAGCCTCTAAAACTGTGCTTTCTGGGACTTCCCTGGCCGTCCAGCGGTTAGGACCCCGAGCCCTCACTGCCGGGGGCACGGGTTCGAGCCCTGTTGGGGGAACTAAGATCCTGCATGCCTCGTGGTGCGGCCAAAAAAAAAAAAAAAAAAAAAAAAATGAGGGAGAGACTGTGCTTTCTTCCGAGTTCTGGGGATGTACGAGCCATTGGGGTCCCTTGTTTCAAGGGTCCAGTCCCCTCGGTTCTGTGGGCTTTTGGTTTCCTTCCAATGTCGTCAGATAGTCATGTGTATATTCCTCTCTTTCTTCCAGTGGAACAATGTATCTGCCTGTGTTTTTAATAGTTAACAACTGTTCTTAGTAGTTAAGGCAACTTTTCCTGTTCTTAATAGTTAACACACCTTTCACGTGACTGGTGAAACACCTGTCTTCCTCATCTGTTGCTTCGAAGGTCCACCAGAATTCTTGGACATAAGCAGGGTTTTACGTATTCTTTTTTCCATGGTGATGCTCTGTTGTTCCAGGTTACCCAGGCATTGGTGTACGACTCAAACCTGAGAAAAGCCTTCAGCCTTACTTCTGGTTGCAAAGTTATCCTGGAAGCCCAGTGTTCCGGGAGGGATCACAGCAAGTATTTGCCATCAGCAGGGCCGCTGGCACAGTTATTGATGGTGGTGCAACTTTGGTCTTCTTCTTGTAAGCGGATATGTTTGCATGCCTTATTTCTCAGGCTGTTCGGTATTTTAACTGCAGCAATAGCAGAGTAACTTTCTTCCTTCTCTTACTGAGCTCTTTAACCACAGTGGGTTTCTCCGTGGGTTTTTGTTCATAGGTTAGCGAACCTTCGTCCATGCTCTTCTTTCTGTCTTGTGCGACCCCCAGGCCATCCCAGCACCTTCCTGGGCCCCGAGATTGTGGCGTGCTCCGAGGTCGGTGGAGTGCGTTGGGTGTTTGGAATGACCCTTTTTGACTAATTTTACTGCTCTGGAAACCATCAGAGGACTTTGCTATGTTCAGGAAAGCCTGGTTTTACTTCTTTCACGTTTGGGGTGTTTTAGATTGAGTTTTAGAAGGAAATCCTAACAAAAAGAACTCTTGTCTGTAATTCTGTGCTTTTATGAAGAATATGCTTTATAAAATTCTTTACATCGAGATTCTGTAACTAGAAGTGGATACCCACGTATACTTTAAGAAAGGCAGTTTGTCGATACTAGTTTTCAGAACCGGTTACGGGGTGGCTCTCAGGAG
Organism: Physeter macrocephalus; assembly: GCF_002837175.3. Lineage (NCBI taxonomy): Eukaryota > Metazoa > Chordata > Mammalia > Artiodactyla > Physeteridae > Physeter > Physeter macrocephalus. The sequence goes on along the minus strand of NC_041231.1, from coordinate 105,408,272 downwards.
GAAGGGACTGAAAACCCAAAGAAAGATCTCTTCATGCGTTGTCTTGTGATCAGGTCTTCCTCCCTCATCACAGAAGAGCTCTGGAAATCCCTTGAAGCTTATATCCTAGTAAAATCCTGTTGAATCCGGGTGATATGCCTTTTTATGGGAGATTAATTTAGCCACTCAGACTAGGGATGAACAGGACTTTTACTTTAACGCTTTCAAAGGAGGGAGGACATTTGTCCTTGAAGGACGGGTGTCCCAGCTTGGTGTGAAGTTGGTGTTAGGGGCCTGAACCTCCCACGCTGTGTGTCCCGTGCCCAGTGTGGCTCTCGTAGACCCGCCACTTCGTGTTTGTGTCCCCGTGTCGGCCACACGTGTTGTCAGCTTGCAGCCACGTCCCCGCGAGAGTGAGCAGAGCAGCACGTGCGCCCCGAGTGCCCGCTCTTCCTTCCCCGTCTACTGTGGGCTTGTGAGCTGGGACCTGCAGGCCAGCTGCAAGAATGGTTTCCACAGGTTTTAAATAGTTGGAGAAAATCAGAGGTTCCCTATTTTAGGACGCGTGAAAATGACAAAACCCTCACTTCAGTGCGCGTAAGTGTTGTTTCCGTGGCACCTGTGGCTGCTCTCGTGCCCAGTGGTGCGGCGGCGTGGTCGGGCCCCACGCGGCCCCTTCCAAGCCCTGGTCTCCTGTGCGCGCCTCGTCCCCGCTCCACTCGGTGTCCGAGCAGAGCCTGGCCGCCGAGTGCGCACGCGGTGCAGCCTGTGGGGGGCCGGCCTGCAGGGAGCACCAGCCATTCACGGGGGTCGGGGGAGGAGATCTGTCCTCCCTGACCAGAGCCCTGTGCAGCTTGAAGGAAACGGGCGAAAGGAAGATGGGCCACCCTGGTCCAGCCTCCCTCATGCTGCTGGGGTGGAAGTTGATTTAGAAAGAAACCAAGTATTAAACAACGTTGTTAGCTGTTAAGAGAGAATCTCTTTACCGCCGTATCTAAAACTTTTAAGTTATTTCTGCCATGAAATCGATTGGCGTGGAATTTTCCAGAAACGTGTGTTTTACATGGAAATACTTACACCCTTAAACGCAACTCTTCACAAGCAGAGGAATGGGAGAAAATCACTTTGAAAGCTCCCCGCGCTGCAGCCTGGACCATGAGGGCCCACCGTGCAGGCCTGACGCCGCTGTGACGCGGGGTCTGCCTGGCGTGAAACCCGCCTTCTGAAACCAGGCCTTTCCTTCCCCTAATCCTTGTCGCCCAGAGGCAGTAATGTGCATTTAACTTTAGGCTCTTCTGTAGTTCGGGGCTTTCATTCTCTACATCCCAGGTAGGTATGCTGGCGAGTTTGGGGGGTATTTTGACAGTAGGGCAGATGCTGGGGTGCAAGGTGTTCCCCACTCCCCTCCAGCGTCTGCAGCTGTACTCAGCTTCTGCTGTTTTGGCTTGATGGAGAACTAGGTACACCGTTGTGTCAGCTGGCCTAACCTGTCGCTTTGCCGAAGCTTGCTGAAGACCCTGATAATGGCCTAGACCCTGTCTCCTTGGTTAAAGAGCTGCCTGCCGTGTGGCCCAGGCCTCTGCCTGCGAGGTACGAGGTACCTGCTGCCACTGGGGAAGCAGGCCGGTGGTTTCTGTGTTGACTGGAGAGGTAGCCACAGATTGCATTTCCCCAATAACTTGGGGGACATTATGTGAAACGATTGTTCCCACGAGTCATAGACGCTCTCCCACCTACCCTTAGGATGTCAGTTAAGGCAGTGGAATTTGTCACGGTAATAACTAACAGTACGTTTCATGCCAAGGTTGTGTAAATTCATAAATTTGATATGGGATGTGTTGATCATCAAATTCAAAGACTGACAGCATCTTCCTTTAAAGATGTTGGTTCACACTAGTTAAAACCAAGTTTTAAAGGTAAATAACCTGACCCTTCTTCACCATTTTATTACCAGTAAAGCGTTAAGTCCTCTGTTGACCTTTTTCCTTTTAACCGAGCGCTTCTAGGTGACGCTGTCAGTACCGACCCTGTTTCCTCGGTGCGTGGGCCGGTGCCCCCTCAGAGCTCGGCCTGGACCGCAGCCGTGCTGTTTCGTGGCTGCCTGTTGTTGGTAACAGGATGACCAGGCAGAAGGCTGGAGATGCCCAGCACTGCTCCAGTTGTGACTGTGAAAACCAGCTCAGGTGGTCGGCGTTCGATATAAAAAATAAAAAGAGAGCCTCTCTTGAATCACAAAAAAACAAGCTACCTAACGGAGCCATATATTCTGAGCATAAAGTTTTAGCATTTTGTTTGACTTAGTTTCAAGGAAATCGCTAAAACCCCGAATGTTCTGTTACTCTTCTGTTTCAGACGGTTTGGCTCGGGAAGAGACGATCACGTGCACCACCTGTTGCGGTTTTTATTATTTTTGATGTTCCGTTATTACTACGCTTGCACCTTGTTTTCCAGATACTACGTTGATACTTTTCTCTTTTCCTCCGTAAACAGGTTGAAAGAATCGTTGACAAGAGGAAAAACAAAAAAGGGAAGACGGAGTATTTGGTCCGCTGGAAGGGCTACGACAGCGAGGATGACACCTGGGAGCCAGAGCAGCACCTGGTGAACTGCGAGGAGTACATCCTCGACTTCAACAGGCGCCACGCGGAGAAGCAGAAGGAGGGCCCCTTCACCAGGGCCAGTCGGACCTCCCCGAGCAACGCTAGGAAGCAGATTTCCAGATCCACCAACAGCAGCTTCTCCAAGGCCCCCCCGAAATCGCTGGTGGTCGGCAAAGAGCACGAACCCAAGGCCAGCCCGCTGTTCGCCGCCGGCCAGAAGCTCAGGAGGAACCCAGCCCCGCCCCTCGCGAACCGGAAGAACATGGACCTGGCCAGGTCGGGGATAAAGATCCTCGTGCCCAAGAGCCCCACCAAGAGCAGGACCGCGGGGGACGGCTTTCAGAACGAGCGCCCCGAGAAACCGGACCCCGCCGAGCAGGGGCGGGGCACGGCGGCGCCGGAGGGGGCGGCCGAAAGGCCCGTCGGAGCTCTGCCGGGCCCCGGCGCCGAGCGGGCGCGGATGGGGAGCCGGCCCCGGATACACCCGCTGGCGCCGCAGCTGTCCGGCCCCGCGACCGCGGCCATGGCCACGGGGCTGGCCGTGAACGGGAAAGGTGAGTGACGGTCTTGGAGGGGCGCGGGGTCCCTGCCCCGGAGGGCAGGCTGGTGTGAGCCCCGGGGCTCCTGGGGGCTCCGTTCCTGACAGATGTCTGTCTGCGGGAACCCTGGAGGGGTTTCGCCAGCCCCCGCTTTCTCTCCTTGAAGCCTTTGACATTGACGTCTGAGGTCCGTGCTGACTGTGTCTGTTTCATTGGCCGTCCACAGATTGGACCACCACGTTGACTTGATTTAAACAGTGTCCCACTCTGAGTAGGTGATGGCTGGGTTGGTTGGTTGGTTGGTTGGTTGGTTTTTTACAGCTAGTTTCTACCTTTATGCATCTCTTGGACACCGGGTCTCATGTTGGGAGTCCATCTGAATTTTCCAAGTGTGACCGGTATTGATCAGAAGCCCTGGTTCTTGTTGTGCTAACCCGTCTAAATAACCAGAAGTGCCTTTCAGGGAGGATACGGATGACCGAAGAGCCTTGGGGACTTCGACTGGTCTCTCTCAAATAGTCACCCGTTGGGATCCCGTTTTCAGGGCACGAGTCCGTTCATGGTGGGTGCTCTTTTCTGTTCTGCTTTTACCCTGTTCCCGACCCTGACGCTGCAGCTTGGGTGGTCATCCCGTGGCCTCCCCGACCCCAGGGCAGCACACCTGGGGGTCAGCATGGACAGCTGCCTTCCCTGCCCTTTTCCTGTGCCTGGCGAGCCGCCGCTTCTTCTAGAATATTCTGTTACGTCTTCTCTGACGTTATGCCTCACCTCCCGGTAGGTATACCTGCCTGCTGTCTTCCTGGCCCCCCTGCTCCCCGCCTCTTGGCGGCTGCCATCCATTTGCTGAGATTCTGGGACGGGGGCGCGATCCCGGGTCGCCAGCTGCTGCACCTAGTGGGCAGGCGGCTCCGAGTCTGCACGCGGCCCTCCCTGCCTGCCCAGCTCCCTCTCCCTGTCGGGGCACCTGCTCTCTTCTGCCCTGTTCCTTCTTCGCCTCGTGGACACTGCTCTTCCTTCTGGTCCGAGAGCCACCCGCTCCCGTGTCCCTTTGTCACTCGTGCCCCCTCGCCCTCCGTGTTGCAGGAGTGGGACAGTCTCCGTACCTGTGGGCGTCTCCCTCAGCCCACGCTTAGTAGAAAAATACGAAACGAGGAAAAGTGACGTGGTTTGTTTGGGGCGCTCTTCTCCTCCAGAGGAATGTTCCCCTGAGACACCGCTCTGCCGTCTTGCTGTGGTGCGTCCCGCAGGCTTGGTCTTGGGCCCTGGGTCACGGGGCGGGCGGGGCGGGGGGGGGATGTGACTGAAGTCAGGGCCCCCTTTGCACAGTAAAGGGGCCTCTCGCCAGCGTTTCTCAGACACGCGCTCTGCCCCCACGCTGCTGCCCCTGCCCTTGGCCTTCGCCTGGAGCTCGTCCGCAGAGCTGACCTGCTCCCAGAGACAGCCCTCCGACCTCGGCGCGAGGAGGGGGCATAGAGGCTCGGAGGCAGACGAGGCCCGACAGCCCGCTAGTCGGAGGCTCCACTTGACAGACGGGGGTCAAGTCCGGAGAGGCGGGGGTGCTCAGGCCGGGCGGGAATCAGCACGTCTCTTAGTCCCCACCCTGTGTCCTCCTCGCCACTGCCGGCCACCCTCACCAGGGAAAGAAACGTCTCCTGCTTCACCGCACACTCGGGCCAGGTGCCGCCTGGGCTCTGGTGCTGCAGACGAGGCCTGGGCCCGTGCCGCCAAACTGCAGCCCGCGGGCCCAGCCCTGTGGGGCCTGGGAGCTAAGAGTGGTTGTCGCACTTTCTGATGTTCGAAAAAATCAAGAAGAATGATATTTCACGATCCGTGAAAACAGAAGAAATTCAGATTTCTGTTCCACAAAGTGTTACTGGAACACAGGCACGTTCGTTCGTTCACCGACAGTCTGGCTGCCTTCCACCTGCAGGGACAGAGTTGAATCGTTGAGACGAGACTGTGTAGCCCGCAGGCTGAAGGTGGGCCGTTTGGCTTTGAACGGAAGAAGTTTGCTCACCCTGCTCTGGGAAGCCTTGGTCCTGAGGGGGGCGCACACAGGCCTCAGATCCTGGGGTTCCCCTTTGATTGTCCACAGAGCTTGGGTGTACATACGTTTTCTGGCCGGAGGGGACCCATAATTTTCAAAACTATTTTGACTCTTAAGTTCCCACATTCTGCTCTCAGCACGGTTCTGCAGGGTTGGCTGCCCTCAGCAGAAGCCCTCAATTTTGTATATAAGGAGGGCTGTGGCTTCTATTTAAATAAAAAGTGGGTGACTTCCTTTTTTTTATCACTCGTAGCCATTTCAGAAATTTTTCAGTGTCTATAAGGGTGTCTGTGGTTAAAACCACAGGGGGCGTGTAAGTGTAAAATCTTAAATGATTTTATCTTGTTCTGCGGAGGTAGTTGATTTGGGTGAGAGTAACATACGTTTCCAAGGCCCCCTGTGACCACCCTTCTCTCCTGCCCACCCGGGTGCCATACAGGTTGAGAATCTCCTCCCCACTTAGACGGGAGCAAGTCCGGCAGCCCCTCGGGAATGTCTTTAAGGCCGCGGTGGACCAGGCTTGCAGTGGTGTCCTGGACGCTTGTCAGGGTCACTGGGTGTCTTTGCTTCCTGTCACCCTCCTGCGTGGAAGATGCTTTCGTTCTTCCTGCCACTGGACTGTGGGCTTCGGGAGGGATGTTGTCTTGCAGGGCTGAGCCTCCCCGCGGCCAGAGCAGGGCCTGTGCGTGGCAGGAGTGATTTGGGTAGGACAGTGCTTGCTGGAGAAGAGGCTGTGTGACACGTCCTTTTCGCCCTGTCGCGGGGTCACACTAAACGAGAGGGGGTCCGTTGAAAAGACAGGGTCTGTGGTCCAGAGCATGGAACCTTCCGGAAAACCACATCCTCGCCTTCAGCGTGTCTCTCTCCTGACGAGCAGGACCGAGGCCCTCTTGGGTGGTTGGTCCACGGTCCCACATTCTTAACACAGATGTTTGTTTCTACCTTCCACGGTAATTTTAGAGCCGCGCCAGAACCCTGATTTAAAACTAATTGAAGCAGATACTTGTGGAGTCATTGGGAAATGAACCATCTCCTATTCAAAACATTAATCGAGTAGAGGGGATATTTTTGCCACCAAGCACAACAGATCCTTGAATGTCTGTTACCCAAAAGAGTAAATGTTTCTGGAGAATTTTAACACACACACAGTGACTTTTACAGACTAACCATATGTGTGTTTGGTTTTTGACTGTTTTAAGTATGAAACAGAGGTTTAAAAGATGATATGTTGCTTCACTCAGAAATAGAAAAAATTTTAAATTTAGGCAACGCAGCTGTGTTTCCGCTCTTTTTTTATTAATAAGTTACTGTTTTCATGCTCTTTTAATTGCCTGATGAACTAATCCTACAAAAGAAGCAATTGCTTTTAAAAACTGTATTATTGTTACTTTGTTCTTTCGTGATTTCAAATATATAGTTGATCACCATTCCACAAGTATGACATTTGAGAAAATCCTAGTAGCAAACTTTTTTTGAAATGAGGTCTAAACCTTATCAGTGTTATCATGTAGGGTTGGCTGCTGGATTTTAAGTCAAAGCTAACAGATGTAGGAGGGAAATGATGGAGGAAATACCTTAACACACCACATGTCTTCCACCCCGTGAGCATTTCGGCTGGAGGAAGCTCCTGGGAGACATTTTCAGGAAAAGCTGGCTTCTTCGGAGGAGGAGCTGCAGCATAAGTTCCTCCCAGTAAGAATATGAAGCAGATGATGCCCGGGCTCGCGGTCCAGAGCTCCTCTGCAGGGGGAGCCCTGGGGCCGCTTGCTGTGTAGGCGCGACATTGGACCGTACCTCCAGGGAAGGTTAGGAGACCAGTGCCCAGAGGCAGTCTCCGGTCAGCGGGGCCCCAGCAGGAAGTGTCCACTGGACGAGAGGACGTTTGAAGCCACACTGTAGCAGACCGTCAATTAAATGTGTGTACGAGGGCTCACCACGAAGGATTTCCATTTGAAACCAGCAAGTGTTTGTCGTAGTCTCCCACGCGGAAAGGCTGCAGGGGGGAAATGACCCGCCAGCGGCCCGCGGGCACTCAGCTTTGCCCGCCCTGAGCACGCGGTAGGTGGCCCCGCAGAACAGTGCAGTCGTCCCGTTTCCTTCCTGAGCTGAGCTCGGCGGCCCCCAAACCTGGATGTGCTTCAGATTCCAGTGGAGTTTTAGGCACAAGGCCCCGCGGAGAAGAGGTTTCTGCCCTGCGGCAGCAGCCTGTGGGGTGAAGTCGGTCACCCCCAGGAGTCTCTGAAAACATAGAGACCGTCTTCGCTTTACTTGAAAACTTACAAATGGGCGGTTCTTTGCCAGTCCCTGATGTGGAGCCCAGGCCTTTAAGGGGTGCTTTCACTTGCCACTCGTCTGAAGAGCGAGCCTCTTTCTTTACACGTGGACCCGCTGGTTTTGTGTGATGCACACCCTTAAACCCTCTTCTCCTGTTTCCAGTTCGGATTTCATTAAAGTGGACACGATCTTAGGTACCTAGCAGTCTGCCTGGGTGCACAGCCCTAGAATTTTTCATTCTTCCCACTTTCTCACTTACACCTGATTTGACCATTCCTTTTACCCGTACGCTGTATATACTTTCCAGAGCATCGCTGTTTTCTTTGAAGCATCAGCTCACCGTTCGTAATCACATCTCCTGTCTTGTGTAAAATGAACTAAGTGTGATCGTGACAGATCCAGCGGGCCTAAGTCGTTTTAGGGAGTCACCCAGCCAGCTCTGGACCGGCCCGAGTCCCCGCAGGAGGAACCCGACCTGACTGCCGAGCTCCGACCTCTGCTTCTGGGAGACTCCCCTCCTTGCTCCCCTGCGAGGTTTTAGGGACGCTCAAGAGTGCTTGGGACTCGGGGCAGCATTGACTCAGTGAGCCCACTTCAGAGCCCTTGTGACTGTTTGGTTTTCTCTTTTCGTTTCCACTGTCTTCGTGTCTCTTCCTATCCCAATGGTCCTCGGAGTGCGGTGCCCAGAACAGCACCAGCACCTGGATGCCTGCTAGGAACGCACACCCCCAGGCCCCATCCCACCTTTTGAGCCGGACTCTCTCTCAGGTGGGCCCAGCACACCCTCCAGGTGGTTCTCAGGCCAACCTGCGCTGTGTGTTCTTGTAAGTTTGTGGTTTTGTAGAGCAAGATGGGAACGAACTATCTACTACTAAATCCTTGTGTTTGTAGTATATTTTACGTTCTTATAGTTAGACAGATTTAGTTCCTGTTTGCTCTTGAGATCTTGATTTGAAATTGTCTTTAGGCATTTGTAAATTATTTTTAAATAAATACTTTAATAAACATTTTTAATGACAGGAAGACATAAAATAATTAAAACATCTCAAAGAACAAAAAGAAAAGTAAAAGCTCCGCCCCCAAACCCCACCTCCTCCTCCTTCTCCCCGCCAGACAGAATTGCTGCTAACAGTTTTTTCCTTCCAGAAATCGTACAAACATGTACGTCTTTTCAGCGCATCAGTGGGCTCATATTTGTCGTGTGGTTCTACCACCTAGGTTTCTTTTTTACTTTTATGATACGTCTTGGATGTATTTTCAGATCCACATGAGCAGCCCTCCTCCATTCTTTCCGAGATGTCGTGGTTATTTATCGCATGGCCTCAGTGATTTCACGTCAGTGCTTCTCAGCCGGGGGCGCTGTGGCGCCTGGGCCTGGGTGCGCCCCTGGCTTAGCATCCCTGGTCCTGCCCTTAAGGCGCTAGAGTGGCCTCAGGCATAGTGTGTCGTGTTCCCGTCTGCCAGCACACCTACATTCCCTCAGGGGCCTGTGTCTGGGCGCATCCTTTAGCTGAGAACCACAGCTATAGGCATTGTGAGTTTTTCCCTTGTAAATGAATAAATTTAATTGATGTTATGACAGCAGAAATGGTAACGTGCCTCCTGTCTTAAACACAAGTAATCCAGAAATACTGTGCATTTTGACACAAGTAATTTACAAGTACATTGAGAGAAATAGGAAAGTTGACCATGGCCACCTCCCCTCAGAATACCATTTCCGTCCCCAGAGGGAGCATTAATAGCTTGACGCGTGTCATTTCAGACGTTTTTCTGGGTGTCTGTACTCTTCGATATGGAATCATACTCCATAAATGTTCTTGGATTTGTCTTTTTCATTTGACATCCTGTCTTGGAGAACTTTGTTATTTTAAGACTCACATCTCTACCTCACTTCTTTTGAAGTCATAAACTTGATTTTTATTTTTTTGGTACTATTTCAAACTTATGGAGAAGTTAGGGGACAGTACAAGAAAAGCCCGTCTACCGTTTCATCCACGTTCACCGATTGTCTGCATTTTGCCTCATTTGCTCTCTCCTCCCCCGCCCCGTGCATGTGTGTATTTATACCCGCACATACGCACGTGCATAGACGCTACTGTTACCCTGCATCATCTGAGGCGGCACGCTTGCTGCTGTGAACAAGAGTAAATGCAAGGGCTACGACTGACCTAAGATTCAGATGTTAGCAAATTGCTCTCTAAACAGGCTTGAAGACTGGGTGCCCATTGACCTGTTCTTAATCAACTTTTAAATATCTGCCCAATGAGAAGGTAGAAAATGGCATCATTGTTTTAATTTTAAAACATGAAAACTCTGTTTTTACAGGTTATAATTGCTGGTTTGCATTTATTTTTCTGTTAGTCCCCTTTATGTAGCCCTTGCCTATTTTGCACTGGGCGGGGAGGGTGGGTGTTGGCGGTATGTGGAGGGAGGGATGGGTGGTTCAGCTTTTCCAAGGCGTGAAGACGTCATGAACGTGCATGTCACCCTTGCCCAGGGACCACGCTCGCCTCGTGTCTGAGCCACCGTGTGTGCCCGTCCTCCCGGCTCCCACGCCAGGGGGTAGAGTGAACGGGCCTGTCTGGTCTCTGCCTCAAGGGATATTTATAGCAGTTTAAAGAGGACACCCCAAATTAATCTGCATTAATTTTATGGTCCTTGCCCAGGTTTGAATATACCAAAGTGTGTTATTTTATTAACTTGGAGTTTTATAATTTTAAAAGAATTTGGATTCCTGAGGTCATATGCAAAGAAGGCACCTTTCTGGCTACAGTTCCTGCTCCTTTTGAACTTTGTAAGTGAGTGGTACACGGGCAGAAGGAGAACAATCACATATTCAGGTGAAATTCCTTTTTTTTTGTAACGTTTGCTCTTGTTGCTTCCGACTAGTGGGGCTGAACATCTGTTCCAAACCCCCCACTCGTCTTCGGTATCCTGTATTCTTATTGCTGTCCCCTGCAGCGGGGGACTGGGCTTCTGGGATATGCCGCCAGTGACATCCTTGACGGACAGCTGTCCACAGCTGTGTGTGGACACCCACCCAGTCTCACCTCCGAGCCTGCCCTTCTGTCGCCTTGGTTCTGTCGGAAGTTCTCCAGCCTGCTGCCGCTGCTTCCAGAGCACCTCCTGTTACAGATGAGCGAGGCTGGCTCTGAAAGAGAAGGTGATTTGGTGCAGTTGGTGGGACGGGAGGGTCCATGCCTGAACCCACTGCTGACTCCCGTTTGGTTTTTCTGTGTCACACGGGCGACGAGGGACTTTTTATAAGCATCACTCACAATACTGGCTGTACTGTAATAGTCGAGATTTTTTTCTGTCTCCAGTGAGTGAAATGACTCAAATCGGTTGAAACAAGCAAAACAGCAGTGGCTCCATTGGCTCAGAGTAGGATCCGGGCACAGCTGGACCCAGCCACCCCCAGAACCCCGTCTCCCCGCCACAGGCGCTCTGCTTCGTTCAGAGGGTGAGGGCTGGCGTGCCGACCCTCTCAGCAAACCGGGCAGAGAAGAGTCTCCTCCTCCCCAGAAGTTCCAGCGGGTGAGAACAGCTCACCCAGAGTCTGGTTCCCCAGGGAACAAACACCCCAGCCGACAAGCGGTAGAAATGCGAGCGGGGCTGAGCCCCCGAGAGTCTCGACACGTTTAAGATTACTGAGTACATTTAAAATATGACTGCTCTCCTGGTTACAGAAGACCGTACGTGTTAAATATCGATCATTGAATAATGACAGCTCCAGTGACTGTCCCGTTCCGGCTTCTGGGTGGTCCTCTCTCGTGGACACGGTCCTCCTCTCCCCGCGGCCGCCGCTGCTCGCCCTGAAAGTGGACCCGAGCTGCCCTCTCGCTTCGTAGCTTTGTGCGTAAGTTGGGTGCTCTTCTGCCTGTTGGGGTCCTCCCAGTCCTGTCTTGGGGGCCGCCACTGTGTTTATCTCCTCCTAATTTGATGTCACCTTTTAAAAGTCGGTCACATTTTTAATTACACTGGAGGAAAGGTGATTTTCATAGGTCAGTGTGTCAGGCGCCGCTTGAAGGAAGACAGACCCTCGTTAGGAGTCGAGCTCCCCGGGATGCCCTCGCTGTGGGCGGGGGGGTCTTCAGCGGCCCGGGAACCTGGCCTGGGCGGAGGAGAGCCGATTCCCTAGAGCAATCTCTGAGGAGGATCTGGTGGAGAAGATCCAGAACAGGTGGACAGATTCGATAAAACTGTAGATGGTGGGATGGGGAAGCATTTCAGTCTCGTCCGGAATCTTCTGTGTCGTCCAGTCCGGTTGTTCACTCAGAGTAGGTGCTTGGTGAACATTTGTATGTGAGTGGACGAGTTGCCGGGGCAATTTTTGTCTCTTCTACTTTCATCCTTAGTGTTGGTCTTCTAAAAAGAAACGGCAGATCTGTCAGGGGAGGTGGGAGAGATTGCCGAGGAAGTAAGAGCCAGGGCACGTTTGGAGCTTTCGTGCAAATACGGAGTGAGAGGTGATTCTTCGAGCTGGGAAAACTGAAGAAAACATCTGTAGGTTAACGGTGTAGGACATCTTTTTTAAAGCACCAGTGGATAATTTCGCTTTGTATGACAACATGCCGGGGGCAACTTGATAGGTAAATGACTCGGGCCTTTCCCGAGATGCATCCACTTCCAGAGCCCCGGGTCGCCAGAATGAGCTTCGGGCCAGTGGAGCCTGTCCCGGGCCTCGGGCCCAGGTCCTTTCAAGGTGGAAGTGACCTCGGCGTTCAACTCTATGCATTTCCGCCGTGGAGCCGGCTCCTCCCTTCTCACCTGCCCCCAGCTTAGCAGCGTTCATTGCTGTGTCCTCGTCAGATTCCCCAACGTCCTGAACCTCCTGGGAGGGGATGTCCCGTCCGCCTTCCTGCCCCCGGGCCTCCTGCCCTCGGCTCTGGGCTGGAGGCGCTGACCCCCAGGCTCTGGGGCCCGCGGCGCCAGGCAGCTTCCTCCGGGTCTGTGTCTTCTCCCCTGTCGCTGACTGATGCTCCGACTTCCCGGTCCTTCTCCAGCATCCCGCAGAGACGGGCTTCACACCTTCATTCCCACCCTAGGACTCGGCCTGACAGCTCACCTCTGACCCGGGAGAGCACCGGCCCGGCGTTCTGCAGCCAGTCCCCTGCTTCATCGCCTGCACCCGTCACTGGTCCTCACGACCCAGTGGCTGGTACTTGTCCCAACGCTGGACTGATAGAGAACGTCAGGATTCACAGCCCCTTTTCCTCGGGGTTTGACCTCTCAAAAACCATCTTGTTGCCGCCCTGATCCTCACTTCCCTTTCAGGCCACACTGTGGAGAATTTAGTCCACGTTCTTGGTCCTCTCCTTTCCTCCTCTGCCCTCGGTCTGGCTCTCAGCACCCGGACCTCTGGCCACCCCAGCCACGGAGTCAGGGCTCTAGCCTTTTTTTTTTTTTTTTTTTGCGGTACGCGGGCCTCTCACCGCTGTGGCCCCTCCCGTTGCGGAGCACAGGCTCCGGACGCGCAGGCTCGGCGGCCACGGCTCACGGGCCCAGCCGGCTCCGCGGCACGCGGGATCCTCCCGGACCGGGGCGCGAACCCGCGTCCCCTGCATCGGCAGGCGGACTCTCGACCACTGCGCCGCCAGGGAAGCCCGGGGCTCCAGCCTTTTAATGTTTTATGTGGAGCGGAGGAAATGTTCGGTATGGCTTATCACGTCTTTTAGTTTTGTTTTCATTTTCAGGTGTGGTAACAAACACATAAACACTAAGTTTACCGTCTGAAACATCGTTAAGCGTGTAGTTCAGAAATGTTAAGTACATTCACGTTGTCACACAGCGGGGCTCTAGAACTTCTTCCTCTTACAGAGTGAAACTCTGTCCCCGTTGAACACGAATGCCGCTCCCCGCAGCCTTTGGCGCCACCATCCTACTCTGTTTCTATGATGATGACTGCTTTCGGGGCTCATGTAGTGCAAGCGCCACACAGCGTTTGTCCTTTTGCGTCTCTGCCTTATTTCACCGAGCACAATGTCCTCAAGGTTCACGCGTGTCATAGCCTGTCAGAATTTCCTTCTTTTTTAAGACTGCTACTGTTCCGTGGTATGTATGTATTTTTTCCTTCATTCACCTGTCGATGGACGCTTGGGCGCTTCCACCTCTTGGCTATTGTGAAGATGCTACAGTGAGCATGGGTTTACAGACATCTCTTCAAGATCCTGCTTTGAATTCTTTTGGATAAATACCCAGAGGTGGGATTTGCCGCCTCACGCGGTAATTCTGTTTGTAATTTTTTGAGGACCGCCTAGCAGCCACAGCATCTTACATCCCGCCAGCAGTGCACAAGGGTTTCCATTTCTCCACATCCTTGCCAACGCTTGTTGCATCTTTGTTTTTAAAATACTTGTTCTGGAACGCTGCTGTTCCTTGTTCACCTTTTACCTCTCGTTTTCCTTTCGGTTGCCTTTGTGCTGTTCTTCTGCCCCCCTTAAGTGGCACGGTACCCGGGGCTGTTCGCCGTGGCACCCGTTCGCAGAGGGATGTTCGTTTGGTGTGCCGGGCCGTCAAGGGGACCCTCGCGGAGCAGCTGCTGGTGCCGGGAGCCTCGCCTGGGGCTCCGATGCCTGGGCACCCCCTGCTGCCTACGCACTTAGGGGCCTTCCTCCAGCTCAGCCGAGGTAGCAGGCCGAGCTCCGGTCCCCTGAAGCGGAGGGGACACCCTCCTCTTCATAGCTGTTCCCGGTGGACGGGGGACTTCTGGCGAGTAAGAACCAAGCCTCCCGTCCTACTTTTTCTACCACCTGCCTGGCCTCATGGTAGGAGCTAAATGTGTGGAGCGGATAAAAACATTTTCTTCTTTCCTGGTTCCTCTTAACGTGGCTTTTCATTATTAGCATTTTAGTGAATATTAATAGAGTCCTGTTTTGTCTGGGCAAAAATCTAATTAAAGAATTCATTCAACTTCAGCAAACAAGCGCAGTGAGGACAGAGCACTCCCTCTAGCTGTAAAGTGCTTGCCATCATCTGGGCGCTGCGGGGAGAAGAAGGCTTCTGTGTGCTTTCCCCCGGGGCCTGGTTCCGGGGGCTCCTGGCTCCCCGCCCCTCCCCCTCTCCGCGGCTGTGGGCCCGGAAGCTGGGGCTGGCTGTGCCGGCTCCGTCTCACTCGGCTTCAGACGCGGGTTCTGGCTGAGGGTGTCCCGTGCTGACGGTCAGCTGTCTCCGCACGGGGCGGGGGGATCCTGGAAGCTCCTTGCCCCCTCCTCACACGCTTGGTCAGCATCTCCTGCGTGCCGGCCCCGTGCTGGATGCTGGGAGTTCAGAGCTCAATAAAACGCAGCCCCTGACTTCCAGGCGTGCGTAGCCCGGAGGGACAGTTGTTGGTGAGCGAGCCCTCGCTTCTGACGACGGGGCTCCTTTGAATGGCGCGGTAGTTGACCGAGAAAGTAGCTCCGGCCCTGGTCCAGGACGGATGGAGCCAGAGCACGGCCACCGCCAGGCCGCAGTGTTGGAAGTTGAGCCCTGGGGTCTAGGCGGTGTTCCTCAAGACAAGGGCAGTAAACCAGGCTATCGATAAGGAGACGGTAATAAACTTACCCTTGCGCAGACCTGCTCTTGCTGAAGTGATGACATCTAATGAGATAAACTGTCTCTGTTTAAAAAGCGGTTACCCTCCTGTAGCAAATGCCCGTCTCCCCTAATGATGAGGGGCTAATGTAACTGCCTCTCAGTCTAGAACCTGCCGAGACATCGGCAAGACTTCTGTTCCGGGTTGTGTTCCGAGCTGTGTACGCGCTCCTCGAGGCCAGTGGATTTGTTGCCCCTTCCTGTGTTCACCGGCCACGGCTCCCCCGGCCTCCAGGCCCCGCCTTTGGGAAGCTGCGCGTCGTAATCAGGTTTCTTTAAGATAACTTCTCGTCTGCTTCCCCTACTTCATTAGTTAAGAGTTGTTTGTGCTTAAAAATATTTTTTAACGGGGACGTAGTAAGTTCTCAAGCTACCTTAAAACAACCCCCTTTCTGGCCAGTTAGCTCAGTCACAGTCGTCTCTCATTTCTGTCTGCAGTTCAAGTTCTTTTTTACGTGTGGGCGACACGAGGAGGGCCAGGGGAGGGCAGTTCTTTCTTACGTCAGGAGAAAAGAGGTAGATGCCTTAGGGCCACGTCAGCCACTGAGAAACGCAGCTCTCCCACCTCCGTGCTGAGAGGTCAGGTCACCATCACAGAGTCCACACACGAGAAGCGAGACCTTGGGTCAGCAGCAGACCTCACGGTCCCTGTGTCGTCCAGTGCACCAGGAGGTCAGGCCCCACCCCGTCCTCAGCTGCAGTTTTAAGGCTTTCGCACTGTCCCAGCCCAGCCCACCGCCAGCCTCACCTGAATCCCAGAAGTCAAACTGGGTCAGGCAGATAGTGCGCCCGTGAGGACGATTGTGGAAATGCTGGTGCATCCTGGTCTCGCTGACTCTGGTCTCACATGATTAGGAGATTAACTACGTGGTGGGCGTGGTGGGCTCTGTCCTCTGCAACCCCAAGACCAGACGAAGAATGTGAAGCCCGCGGAGGCGTCCTTGCTGGTGGGCGGCACTGTCCTGATTGGTCTCTGGCAGCTCCCTGCCCGTGTGTCAGGGTCGGTCCCAGGTCTCAGTCCTTGGGCTCTGATGCCGGTGTGGGTGCTGGCCTCCCCCGTCCCCCAGGACAAGCCCGGATTGTCTCCTAAACTAGTCGCCGGTTTTGAGAAACAGGATTTGTCACCAAGGAGGACAGAATCGCAGCGCGTGCCTCATCCAGGGCACGTGCAGCCGGGAGCCACCTGTGGGAGGGTGGGTGAGCTGCTGTATTATCTCGAGGTGATAAAGGGAGTCGTAAGGTTTGGTTTTGAGAATTAAATCAGTGAAGGCTTTGGCACCGTCTGGGTTGGGGGCAAAGACCATGGAGCCTGAACCACGTCTCGTGTCTGGAAGCCCCTCACTTCCCCGGGGCTGGCAGCTCAGGTGCTGGGCCCCTTAGGATGGAGACCTTTCCAGCCCACAGGACCATTTCTAGTGTCATTCTTGTGGCAATTCCTGCAACTCTACAGGGGTTGGAGCCTTTAAAAAAGAGTCACTGGTTCTAATTAAATCTTGAAGTCAAAGTAACAAGACGTGGTATGTGAGGAGGCGTGCCTACAGTTTTAATTAAGTTTCATGTTGGTCACGGGGTGAAGGTGTCGCCTTTCATCCGGTGGGTCCACCCGTCCCACGGATGTGTGATGTGATGTTTATGAAATGTAGCACGTTGTCACCTGAAGCTCTCGCGCTGGACCGCGGTGATTTTCCATCTTGCTGATACAGTTGTAAACCACGCGCCCCCGTGAGCATCCTGACTGTAGCGTTTCTTCTCCGGCCGACACTTCCAGCAAAGCTGGACAGCTGTTTCCTGTACTTGGCATTAGCTCTGAAGGTTACGCGACATCTTGGTTTTGAGGGACTACTGTGATGACGTAACGTGATCCGCGGATTACGGAAGCGCACGCTGTTTAATTATCGTGTTGCCAGTGCCGTGCTCACGTCGCTTCTGGGCTCACCGGCCACAGCACGAGGGTAAAGGCTGTAGGAAGAGGACGGCCCACAGCCCACAGCAGCCGTGGGACGGGTGACGTCTTGCGCAGGGTGTGGCTGCAGCTGCAGCGTTTCCGTTGCCTGGCGCTCACACTGCCTTGTGGGCTTCAGAGGGAGAGCGGAAACATTCCGTCCTCCTGTCGGAGGTGCTTCGCTCTTGCAGCCCAGCCTCACCTGGTGGGCCACGGTCGCCCCGGCTTGACAGCAGCCGCGAGCGGGACTGGTGCGAACAGCCTCCGTCTGAGTTTCGCTTTGTTGGCTTCGTGTGGGGAAGGAGGAGTTACCCCAGTGAATTCCCCGCTCGCGGGGTCATCCGGTTTTCACGGGGGGTTCCTGCTGTGCGTTTCACAAGCAGGGGGACGCCGGGTGTCCCGGGGTCTGCCGCTGTGTGGTCCTGGGCCGGCTGGGGAGATGCTGGCAGGGTCTTCAGAGCCACAGCCATGACCGCGTATCCGGTCCACGTTAGAACCCGGGGCTCTGGCGGGTCAGGTGGGTGCCGCCCGAGAGCTGGGAGGTCGCCCAGATGTCCTGCTGCAGAAGGAGGAGCCGCTGGAAAATGCCGAAAAAGCCACGGCAGTTGTGGTGTCTGTTTCCCCGATTCGGGGGAGAACGGAGAGAAGAGCTGACTGGGAGTTTGGCCCTAGTGCCGTTTCGGAGTACGTAGTCTCAATGTTCAAAGGTGGATTCTAAAATTACTGTTGTTTGTTATACAGTATTTATGTAACTGAGCGAGTTGTGCTTTTCGGGTGTTTGCTTTGTATCTTGAGTCTGTTGTGCTGAGGTCAGTTTTCCTTCTTGACCCTTGAGTAGCTCTCGTCCTCATCTGTGAAATGATGTGTCAGGTTAAACCTTCTCTCTTGATCTCTTGCTTTTCAGCCTGTGGTTCTGGTCTGTGTAAGGTGAGCACGCAGTTCTGAGTCTGGCTCGCTCTTGAGTTCCACGTCCCAGGCCTCTCTCCTGGGGGTCCACGGTGAAGAGACGCACACGCCTGCCCGCAGTCAGGGGCTCCGGGCCGCCCTCTTCAGTGTGCGCCGGTGGCCCCCTCTAAAGGGCAGACGCGTGCCCGGCCACACGCGGTGAATACCTGGGTCTCTCGCAAAGGTGGGTGTGGTCCCACCTCCGGGACTGCCCTGGAAGTGGGTTAAGAATCGCAGCCAGCGGGGCTCCTTGGCAGCAGCCTGATCCAGCCGGATGGGAAAGGGGCCTGTGAGCCGCACGGCAGACCATTGGCCCTGCGGGTGGTCACCGGGGTGAAAGCACAGGATTTACAACTTGGCTTTCACCTCATAGACTCGAATAGTGCGGCCTTGGACCCTAGTTTGAGAAGCACTCGTCTAGTGCCTGGCCAAAGCTAGACGTGTGCCTTAGAGGTGTGCTCTAGGAGATGCTGGTTTGCTCAGCCTGCAGCTCTGCGGCCCAAGCTGGCTGCCCGGTGACTGTGGGCAGCCTGTCCTCCTGTGGCCCAGCCTCACACGGTAGTCTGCTAACGGCAGGCCGGAGTGACGGGTCAGCTGGCCTTCAGCCCTGGCTCTCCAAGGATCTGGGCTGTGTTTTCTTTCTTTCTTTCTTTTTTTTTTTTTTTTTAAAATTTATTTATTTACTTATTTTTGGCTGAGTTGGGTCTTTGTTGCTGTGTGCGGGGTTTCCCTAGTTGTGGCGAGCAGGAACTACTCTTCGCTGCGGTGCGGTGGCTTCTCGTTGCAGAGCGCGGGCTCTAGGTGTGCGAGCTTCAGTAGTTGTGGCACACGAGCTTCTGTAGGTGTGGTGTGCGGGCTCTAGGCGCATGGGCTGCAGTAGTCGTGGCTCGCGGGCTCAGTAGTTGTGGCGCACGGGCTTAGTTGCTCCACGACATGTGGGATCTTCCCGAACCGGGGATCGAACCTGTGTCCCCTGCATTGGCAGGCAGATTCGTAACCACTGCGCCACCAGGGAAGTCCCTGGGCTGTGTTTTCTTAAGCACAAAACCTTGTGGTACTTTTAAGTACTGTAATGACAGTGCCTGGCCTGTGCGGTTACCACTGTCTTTCCTCATCTTCTCCCCTCAATCCTTGAAAAAATGAAGCTTTAATTCCCATCAGGGTCTCCAGGTAGCCCACACGTAGTCCTCTGACATTTTGACTCACTATAAATCCTCCAACCAGCAGCTTTCTACATCCGCGTAGAAGTGTGCCGCGCATCGTTAATTAAGACCGTGACACGTACTGACTGGAGGTCACCTTCAGGGCACCTGGTCCCATCCTGTGTCTGTCTAGATGCTCTATTCTTTGCTGGGTCCTGCTTCCCTGATTAACGTACAAAAGGTTCTGTGCTTAGACTAGATGTGGGTTGGAGTGTCCACGCCCGTGCACAGGGGTACGGGGTTCAAGTGTGCGTGAGTGTCGCCCTCTCGGACGCTGGCGGCTCCTCGTGACTCCCAGCCGGGAGCTGGTGCTCTCTGCTGTCTGAAAACATTCGTTCTGTGGTTTCGTGAGACAGAGAAACCTTTTCAAGGAGGCTGCCGAGAAAGAGGGGAAGCGAGTGTGTGAGGGGGAGAGAAGATCCTGGGTCACGGCATCGCCTCTGTCCTTGTCCTGGACTTCTTAAAGTGGTCAGTCTCGTCATGGGCATTGCGGACACCGGGTCCATCGTCGCCCCCTCCATCCCGGCAGGGGCTCCAGGCTCCCCACCCCGGAGAGCGTTGCCTCCAGGGGTCGTCTGGGCCCGCCCCTCCTCACCCCGACCATCCAGCATGCCGCCAGGCCCTTCGTTCCACTCCGAAGTGTGCCCGTGTCCCTTTGCTCCCCAGCCTCTGGCGATGCCACCACCTAGACCAAGCACCCCACATCTTCTTTATCGTCTTTTCGCAGTTCATTTTCACTTGGCCACCGGAGGTTTTTTGGTAGATGTTGTAATCCATATAGTACCGTCCTTCTGCAGTTGGAGATGAGATTCAGACTTCTTAACTGTGACCTGCAGGGCCGGCTCTTCATTACCCTGTTTCAGATGCAGGGGGTTCTTCCAGTTGCTAGAATTGGCCAAGTCCTCTCCTTTCCCAGGGTTTTGCACGCGTACTTCTATGTTGTATCTGGCTGATTCCCTATCCGCCTGGTCTCAGCCTACATGGCACTTCCTCCCCGCTCCTTCCCCCACCATCTGAAACGCAGTCTGTTCTCTGACTTTCTAGCACACGCCCATGGCCTAGTTGCACACTCAGTGTGTTTATTAATGTAAGTTGCAGGGGGTCAGGCACCGCGTATGTTGATTCGCCCCTGTGTCTTCAGCACCTGGACGGTGCCCGGCTTGGCCACCTGCGCTCGGGTTTGTTAAACGGTGCTTCTGGCGTTCCATCTTCCTCCCAGATGAAGCGCCTTTAGGGCAGACTGCATGGTTCTGTCTCCGTGCTCCTGGTCAGAGGAGGTGCTCAGGGATGAACAGACGCTTGGCATTTAATGACCATTTACCTTTATCCTTGCTTCCTTCCGTCTGATTGATAAGCACGCCGCTCACTGTGTGCTGAGTGTCAGGAGGTCCAGCCGGTGACACACACACACGTGTGGCTAGTCTCCGTCCCGCAAGGGCTGCTGTTTGCCAGGATGAGGACAACCCCGTTACGGAAGAGGCTGGAACGCGCAGCAATGTGCAGTGCCTCGAGTGGCTTAGCGCACGGGTCCAGGGGGTCTAGGAGAGAGCACATGTGGCTTTGTGAAGAGCGAGAAGGCGTCTCCGTGGGCCTGAAGGGTTAGCAGGATTGGATCAGCAGCCGCAGGAGATGGTCTGGGTGGAGAGAGCAGAGCAGAGGTCCAGGAGGCAACAGTGGGCCGTTCCTGGCGGTTTGTACACCTCTCGGACCTTAGGTGACAAAGGACTTGGAGGCAGATTACAGTCTGGAACTACAGAGTTGGTGGGTTGGTTGGTTTTCCCCAAGTGAAGACATCAAGACACGTGGAAACTGAAGCTTGATGAAGCCAAGGGTGTGGTCATGCAGAGGGTGCCCGCCGTGACGTCAGGGATGCCGCGGGACCACAAGGTTGGCTTCAGGCTCTTAGCACATCCTAGGAACCAATGAGTCAGATCCACGGTGACCGCACATGCGTGCACACGCACACACACGTTGTCCGGTAACGGGGCAGGTAGCCACAGTGATAAGACATAAAAGGGAATTTTCCCCTGGATTGTCATCAGAATCCTTAATTTTGGTTAAGTCAGCAAAATCTCTGCATACCACCTTCTTCACAATAAATGTGAGGGTCATGGGGCTGTTTGTTTGTGCCTGGAGGCATAAGATACGCGGGAGCCCACGGCAGCAAAGTTCTGTGTCATAGAGGATGGTGTCCCTAAAAGCCCACCTTAGACATAAATACAGTCTTAGGGAAGAATCCGTGTAGTGTTAGGTGATGTCTAAGCAACTTCCCAGTTGCAGTGATTTACTATGTAGGGTTGTTAGTTTTAAACTGGTAGGTGCTACAGGACATCTCCTGTCAGGTTATCATTTTCAAAAAGTAAAATCACAAATACAGAATGAATACGTGTCAAATATTTAACTCAGTCAAGAAATCAAAGGATGGTAAAGTTGGTTCAAAGAAAATTCAAGAGATTGAGTATGTGGAGGCACTGGCGGAATGCCGGAATAAAGGTAGATTACAGAGCTGGTTAATGTCCTTCAGGCCGTGAGACTGTTGCCTTTTGTCCTGAACAGGCATCATTTGTACATAGAGCTACAACGCTATTCCTTTTTGTCGCTATCAGTTTTCTAAAGCTGACATCTGCCCTGACGGAGCGATAAGATACTTAATCATCGCTGGATAGTAGGCCGTGAGTGCCAGCACCCTCGGGTACGCCCCGCAGAGCTCCACTGTGCCTTTGGGGATGGTACGAGGGCGTCCTTTAGCCTGTTTCCAAGTTGGAGATTTTTTTTTCCCCTGACCATTAGAAAAAAGTGTTGGCTTTGGTTTGGGTGAATTTTATCCAACCCATCCTTTCTGGGGTAGATGATAGCAGGGCCACTTCTCGTTTGTTCAGACAGCTCCACGCCTTCATCACCCACATGTGGCCTTGAGGGTCTTCTCTCATCTGCAGCACCGCTTGGCGGCGGGGGGGTGGCGGGTGGCATCCTGCTGACCCAGAAAGGGACCGGGGGTGCCGGCGGAGGAGCTGAAGTTGGGTCGTGTGCGGCTTTGACGGGCAGGGCGGGGAGGCTGGATCCTCCCCTTTCCAGTGGGGGGGTTGGAGCGCGGAAGCCTGTGGACTGTCTCACATCTTGACCTTGATCCCTTACCGCCCCGAGGACGGTGACTGCGGGGGAGGTGGGCCAGCAGGGTCCAGCCTGTGGACGGTGGTGGCTGGACGTGGGGACAGGCGTCACGGGCCGTCCGAGAGGAAAGACGTTTCTCCCTGTCCTCGAGAGTGACTTGGGAGAGCCCTGGTCGTGTCTTTGGAGGCCTGTCACCCCCAGAGCTTCAGACACCTCTGAGTGAATAAGTCTCTTCACTGTGGCTGCAATCCCTGACACGTTTCCTCATTTGTTAATTAGGGTTGTTTATTTGAGAGCTGTTCTTAAGTGCCATCTTGTAAAGCTTTCTGTTGAGCAAAGCGCCAGATAAGACGTCTCACAGGTGACATGTGCAAAAATACAGTGTTCATTATGCAAATAATATAAATTGACAGCCGTATTCTGGGTCATCAAAAGACCCTGCAGGGTCAGTTGTGGTCTTGGGCAGAAGGGTGGTGGAGAAGTGAATTCTCTTCTTTCAGCGGTGGTGTGCCCCCGGGATCCGCCTTCCCAGGGAGAGGGCCCGGCCCCCCCAGGGTGTTCTGTACGTAGCTGTAGCGCAGGTGCACGCCGGGCCAGGCTGCATCCTCTGAAGAGCCCCCGGCGAGACGCGGAGGCCCGCGGCGCTGGAAGGAGCACGTGTCCCGCGGAAGCGGCGCCGGCCCTGCGGTGGGGGCGGGAGTGGTCCGCGTCAGGGTCTGCGCTGCTGGGAGGACCTGAGGGCGCTTCAGGTTGGCCTGAACCTGCGCGAAGGGCCGGTGTCCAGCCCGGCCTTTTTCGTGATTTCACGTTCTGAAAAACCAAGCGACAGCTGCACCCAGGTTCCATTTCACTCGTGACGAAAGAGAGTCACTCTCTTGGAAAGAAGCAGGTCCTAAGTCCCAACCAGAGCAGTTTCCCGTGGTGGCAAAGGAGCCTGAGCCGAGCCCGGCGGGGTGGCAGGTTTTGTGTTCGTGTCCGTGGGTGGTTTTTAAGAGGAGTGAGTGTGTCTCTTGGCTGATGGTCACGTTTGTACGTAAGCCCGTGGTTTCAAGGATTCTTATGCAGCTCTTCCGTGTCTTTGTGTCACACAGAGGAAGGTGGGCTAGAAATGCTGTGAACGTCGGGCGCGTGCGGTGACGGGCGGGTGGCGTGGGGTCACTTGTGCTCATGCAGACCTGTATCGTCACGCCGCTGTCCTTTGCCTTGTTCTGTAGAGGAGCGTATCTATTAATAATCGTGGTGATAGTTACTGACACTTGTATGGTTTGAATCGCTTTTGTTTTGTTGTTTAACTCTTAGTTTCCCTGTGAAGCAAATGTCATCAGTGTTACTGTCCCTTAGGTGTCTGGGGTCACAGAGCTGGTAAATGACAGAACTAGGCTTGAGGCCAGGTCCTCCACCACCAGGGCCAAAGCGCTCTGGGCAAGAAGGCAGGGGTCCGCCTGCCTCGGTGGGTCGGGACTCACCAAGAGCCTCCCCGACCCAAGGTTAACTTGGATGAAATCGAAAGCCCGCGTTTCAGAGCAGACCCTGGTCCTGGGAGCAAAGAAATACAAGAAGTGTACTGAGCACGTCACACATGGGTGGCCAGACTGAGACAGTCAACCCGGTGTTTATACACACGGTGGCACCACCGCCGTCCTGCTGGCATTGGCCTTCACGAAACCATGAAGGAGTAAGGAGAAGGGAAGTGGGGCGGGAGCGAGGCTCATCTCTATTTTCCTGTTTCCAAGCTCTTAGCTTTATGCCTGGTTCCTTTTACCACGGAGGATGACAAGTTAACGGCGCTGCTCTGTTTTATGAATGAAAAGTTGGTTTAACTGCAGGTGGCCCCCTTTAGTACAGGACTTGGTGGGGTTTTGGAAACCATAAAGTAGAAATGATATAATCCCTTCCAAAAACGTGGCATGGCGTGAAATTGGGGGAGAATAAATGTGCGGGGGAGGGAGCTGTGAGACTTGGGGGGCTTTGGAATCAAGTAACAAATGCTGGGTGGCTGCTGCCTGCCATGCTCCTCAGCTTAGAGTTGGCTAGTTTTAAAAATGTTGTTTAGATGTGTGCCTTTAACATAAAAATACCTTACATAAAAATTTTAATCAGCTTTTCAAATCTAACAATGACATAGACGCATTTGTATCTCAAGGTGGTTGACATTTATTTTTATTCACAGTTGATCCTTGAACAACATGGGGTTAGGGGGGCCGACCCTCTGCACAGTTGAAAATCCACGTGTAGCTTATAGTCGGCTCTCTGTGTCCACGGTTCCTCCATATTCGCAATTCTTCTGTATCTGCGAATAGTAAATTCTACAGTATTACACTGCAGATAGTGTAAATACTGTAGAATTTACTATCGAAAAAAGTCTGCATCTAAGTGGACCAGAGCAGTTCAAACCCATGTTGTTCAAGGGTCAGCTGTATTTTTTTAAGCCAATTTATTTAAACTAAAACAAAATAAAAACAGTTCACCCCTTTCTTCCACCTTCTACCCTTGGTCTCTGGTAACCACCAGTCAGTTCTCTGTATCTGTGAGCTGGGTTATGTATGTATGTATGTATTTTTAGATTCCACATATAAGAGAGATCGTATGTATTTGTCTTTCTCTTATTTCGTGAGCATAATGCCCTCAAGGTCCATCCATGTTGTTGAAAACAGCAAGATTTCCCTCCTTTTTATGGCTGAGTAGTATTCCATTTTATATATGTACCACATCTTCTTTATCCATTCATCCATAGACTCTTAGGTTGTTTCTCTATCTTGGCTATTGTAAATCATGCTGCTGTGAACAGAAGGGTGCATATATATTTTTTTGAGTTAGTGTTTTTATTTTCTTCAGATAAATACCTAGAAGTGGAATTGCTGGATCACATGGTAGTTGTATTTTTAAATATTTGAGGAACCTCCGTGTGGTTTTCCACAGTGGCCATGCCTATCAAAGTTGTTGATTTTAGAACTCTTAACACCATCAAAGGATCCAGTCATAGTGGGCTTTAGAGCCACCTATATAAAGTATGTTGACATGTACCTAATTTCTTAGAAGTTCTTATTAGTAATCAGTGTGGGAGAGCCTCTTCTAAGCATCAAACAGACTCATAGTTTCAGTTTTCAGGAAGTGGTTTTGTATCTTCAAAGATCACATGCCTGTTAATATCAAGAGGTAAGCAGTCACTGATTTGATTTGTCTCACTTCCGTATGTACAAAAAGGAAGCCTGGCTCTTCCACAGTGTGTTTTGGAAGGTATGATGTGTCATAAGATTGCTGGAATGGACATCTAGGTGGTGAGGGCTCTGAAGATACATACAATGTGGGTAGAAAGTTGAAATACAAGAAGAAGCTTTCCAGAAGATGTATAGGAGTCTTGAGGAGTATATAAAGTTAAGTTTTCATCATTTGAGAGCATAGAAGTTATTCCATTCCCAGGAGACATCAGAATCTTGTTGGGGAGAAGCAGCAAAACTGTATTTGATTTAGAAAATTGCTGGTGTAATGCTGCCCGTGAGCCAGGTTTTTTGTTTGTTTGTTTTGTGTGTTTTTCTTTTTGTCTAAGTTTGTGGAAAATAAGCAGACCCAGTATTGGCACTGATAATGATCAAAGTCAAAATTATATGGTTTTCAATATACATTTTTTTTCTCCTAAGTTTACCATTGCTTTCATTTGGTTTTAATCATGATATTAATTTTGAAGTTTCAAATACAATCAAGAAAGAGACAACTCAGAGGGGAGACTGGATTGTTTTTTTTTTTTAAAAAGAATGAGGAATAGCGGTGGAGTACATCAGAAGGAATGACTTCCGTGATGCGGGGCTGTGGAGGAGACTGGGGGTTGTTTTTAACAAGAACTTTATACCTGCCCTCAGATAGGCATGTGTGCAGAGTATAGCCAGCATCGTGTCAAGATACACACCACCGAATTACCTGCCGAGCTGGAGATGCTTCATCCCTCAACCTTGCCGGCACCTGACTTTGTTTGCTCTGCTTTGATTAAGAAAAGAGATCAGTTACAGGCATCTATTTTGGAGCAAATTTGGTTTCTTTCAAGCAGTGAAGAGTTTTGAAACACAAGCCATGATTCTGTGTCTTAAGTAGTTTGCTTTGGTGATTCTGTGACATTGCCATACTTTTTGCTTTTAACAGAGAACACAAAGTCTGGTTGCACAACTGACAAAACAGATTTAGACTTTAAAAAATAATTCTCGGCTCTGAAATATGCCTGATGCTGAACAATGATCCCCTTCAAGTCTTCCAGGGAATTCTCTCTTCAGTTCCACTAGGTGAATACGGGGACAGAGGAGGGCACTACAGCTTTGGGGTCAGCACATTTTTTTCTGGAAAGAGCCAGATGGTGTTTTAGGCTTTGGGGCCAGACAGGCTCTGCTACAATACTCAGCTCTGCCGTTGAGCATGAAAGTTGCCACCGACAGCAGGGATCAGGCAGTGTAGCTGGGTTCTGATCCGGATTGGCCCTTGGGCACTGTTTGCAGGTCCCTCCCTGGTCTTGCCCGTTGGCTGGTCGCCAAGTCCTTTCCTCCTGTGTCCTCACCACCCCTTCTCACCTGGAGGGGTGCAGTCTGGTGTTATAGAACTAGGGGCCTCACCTCTGATCCCCTCCCTCACTTTCCCTGCAGTCTCTCATCTATAGGAACAGGGCATGTAGTGATATTTCAATGGCTTATTCTTAGTGATTTGAAAAATTCTCTCTGTATTCTACGTACAAGCCCTGCGTGCTCTGCACACAGCCCCTGGGACAGTCCCTCTGTCAGGGGTGTTGGAAAGGCCTTTTCCCAATCTGTGATTGATTTTTTTATTCTCTGATGGTGTCTTGATGGTCAGAAGTTGTTAGTGTACTCCAATTTATCCATCTTTTCTTGCTTTTGCTTTTTGTGCTGTTGAACAAATCTTTTCCTGATCTCCAACCCCATTCTCTTACGTTATCTTCTAGAAGCTTTCATGTTTACATCTCTAATTTGCCTTGGAGGGTGTGGGACTGTCAAGTCCTGTACCACTTTCACGCCTGCTGCATAGCCACCTTTGGTGTAGTGCCCAGGGACTGTCTCTATACAGGTCGGTCTCCAGGTTTCTGTTCTGCTCTGTTACCCTTCTACCGGTCACGCATTATCTTAATTGCAGAGTGTCTTGAAATCCTGGTATCTCTGGTAGAGAAAGCCCTACCCCTTGTTCTCGTTCAGGAGTTGCCTCGTTTACTCTTGGCCCTTTGCACGTCCATGTCCACATACAGTGTAGAGTCAGCTTTCAGTTTCCACTCGCCAGGAGAACAGGACACCCCGCTGGGGTCTGGATTGAGATTGCATTCACTCGGACCATTTAGGGAAATTGGCATCTGTACAGTTAGTACATGTGTTTTACGATTTTCGGAGTAGAGACCTTGCATGTCTTTCATTAGTTGATTCCTTTGGGGGTTTAAATTTTAAATGGTATCATTTAAACTTTTGTTTTCACGTTCTGTTTGTTGTTCCCTTTGTCCTAATCTTCTGAAGAAAAATGTCAAGATTTCACCATTAAGAAGGTTTGCTGTAGAGTTTAAAAATACTGTGTGTATTGGACATATCAATTATCCATTATCACCATAATGCTGTAACAAACGATCTCAAAACCTCAGTGACATATAGCATTTATTATTTACGCATCTGGGGTTGTTGGATGGGCAGCTGTGATCTTGACTGGGCTTCCTTCCAGGTCTAGGTTTGGCTGCCTGTCTAAGATCCACAAGTCTGTCAAGTACTGAACACTTCCACGGGACCTATTCTCTTAGACCCTACCTCTTTTATAGAGGGACATATTAGTATTGAATTTGACTCTTATTTATTTATTTTTTTTTTACCATCTTTATCGGAGTATAATTGCTTTACAGTGGTGTGTTAGTTTCTGCTGTATAACAAAGTGAATCAGCTATATGTATACGTATATCCCCATATCCCCTCCCTCTTGCGTCTCCCTTCCACCCTCCCTATCCCATCCCTCTAGGTGGTCACAAAGCACCAAGCTGATCTGCCTGTGCTATGCAGCTGCTTCCCACTAGCTATCTCTTTTCGTTTGGTAGTGTATATATGTCAGTGCCACTCTCTCACTTTGTCCCAGCTTACCCTTCCCCCTCCCCGTGTCCTCAAGTCCATTCTCTACGTCTGCGTCTTTATTCCTGTCCTGCCCTTAGGTTCATCAAAACCTTTTTTTTTTTCAGATTCCATATATATGCGTAAGCATACGGTATTTGTTTTTCTCATTCTGACTTACTTCACTCTGTACGACAGACTGTAGGTCCATCTGCCTCACTACAGATAACTCAATTTCGTTTCTTTTTATGGCTGAGTAATATTCCATTGTATATATGTACCACATCTTCTTTATCCATTCATCTGTCGATGGACACTTAGGTTGCTTCCATGTCCTGGCTATTGTAAATAGAGCTGCAGTGAACATTGTGGTACATGACTCTTTTTGAATGATGGTTTTCTCAGGGTATATGCCCAGTAGTGGGATT
>NC_041231.1:105377090-105379246 GCF_002837175.3 Physeter macrocephalus | reverse complement strand
TCTCTAATGATTAGTGATGTTGAGCATCCTTTCATGTGTTTGTTGGCAATCTGTAGATCTTCTTTGGAGAAATGTCTATTTAGGTCTTCTGCCCATTTCTGGATTGGGTTGTTTGTTTTTTTGATACTGAGCTGCATGAGCTGTTTGTTTATTTTGGAGATTATTCCTTTGTCAGTTGCTTCACTTGCAAACATTTTCTCCCATTCTGAGGGTTGTCTTTTCGTCTTGTTTATGGTTTCCTTTGCTGTGCAAAAGCTTTTAAGTTTCATTCGGTCCCATTTTTTGTTTGTTTGTTTTCATTTCCATTTCTCTAGCAGGGGTGGTTGACCCTTATTTTAAAAGGTGTAACCCAAGGATAAAAATTACAGTGATAGGTGGAGAGAAGATGGCGGAAGAGTAAGACGCACAGATCACCTTCCTCCCCACAGATACATCAGAAATACATCTACACGAGGAACTGCTCCTATAGAACACCCACTGAACACTGGCAGAAGACCTCAGACTTCCCCAAAGGCAAGAAACTCCCCACGTACCTGGGTAGGGCAAAAGAAAAAAGAAAAAACAGAGACAAAGAATAGGGACGGGACCTGCACCAGTGGGAGGGAGGGAGCTGTGAAGGAGGAAAGGTTTCCACACACTAGGAAGCCCCTTCATGGGCGGAGACTGCGGGTGGCGGGGGCGGAAGCTCTGGAGCCGCAGAGGAGAGCGCAGCCACAGGGGTGCGGAGGGCAAAGCGGAGAGATTCCCACACAGAGGATCAGTGCCGACCAGCACTCACCAGCCCGAGAGGCTTGTCTGCTCACCCGCCAGGGCGGGCGGGGGCTGGGAGCTGAGGCTCGGGCTTCGGTCGGATCGCAGGGAGTGGACTGGGGTTGGCGGCGTGATCACAGCCTGAAGGGGTTAGTGCGCCACGGCTGGCCGGGAGGGAGTCCGGGAAAAGTCTGGAGCTGCCGAAGAGGCAGGAGACTTTTTCTTCCCTCTTTGTTTCCTGGTGCGCGAGGAGAGGGGATGAAGCGCGCCGCTTAACGAGCTCCAGAGACGGGCACGAGATGCCGAGGCCGCTGCTGCCGCCACCAAGAAGCCTGTGTGCGAGCACAGGTCACTCTCCACACCGCCCCTCCCGGGAGCCTGTGCAGCCCGCCACCGCCAGGGTCCCGGGATCCAGGGACAACTTCCCCGGGAGAATGCACGGCGCGCCTCAGGCTGGTGCAACGTCATGCCGGCCTTTGCTGCTGCAGGCTCGCCCCGCATCCGTACCCCTCCCTCCCCCCGGCCTGAGGGAGCCGGAGCCCCCGAATCAGCTGCTCCTTTAACCCCGTCCTGTCCCAGTGAAGAACAGATGCCCTCAGATGACCTACACGCAGAGGAGGGGCCAAATCCAAAGCTGAACCCCGGGAGCTGTGCGAACAGAGAAGAGAAAGGGAAATCTCTCCCAGCAGCCTCAGAAGCAGCGGATTAAATCTCCACAATCAACTTGATGTACCCTGCATTGGTGGAAAACCTGAATAGACAACGAATCATCCCAAATGGAGGAGGTGGACTTTGGGAGCAAGATACACTATTTTTTTTCCCCTTTTTCTCTTTCTGTGAGTGTGTATGTGTATGCTTCTGTGTGAGATTTTGTCTGTATAGCTTTGCTTTCACCATTTGTCCTAGTGTTCTGACTGTCCCGGTTTTTTGTTTTTTGTTTTTTTTTACTTTAAAAAATTTTTCTTCTTAATAATTATTTTTTATTTTAATAACTTTATTTTATCCTACTTTATTTTATCTCTTTCTTTCCTTCTTCCTTTTTTCGTTCGTTCCTTCCTTCCTTCCTTTCCTTTCTTTTCCTTTCCTTTCTTTCCTTTCTATTTTTTCTTGCTTTTATTCTGAGCCGTGTGGATTAAAGGCTCTTGGTGCTCCAGCCAGGTGTCAGGGCTGTGTCTCTGAGGTGTGAGAACCAACTTCAGGACACTGGTTCACAAGACACCTCCCAGCTCCACGTAATATCAAACGGTGAAAATCTCCCAGAGATCTCCATCTCAGCACCAAGACCCAGCTTCACTCAACGACCAGCAAGCTACAGTGCTGGACACCCTATGCCCAGCAACTAGCAAGACAGGACCACAGCCCCATCCATTAGCAGAGAGGCTGCCTAAAATCATAATAAGGCTATA
>NC_041231.1:105376012-105376202 GCF_002837175.3 Physeter macrocephalus | reverse complement strand
AAATTAAAACCTTTACAGACAAGCAAAAGCTGAGACAGTTCAGCACCACCAAACCAACTTTACAGCAAATGCTAAAGCAACTTCTCTAGGCAAGAAACACAAGAGAAGGGAAAGACCTACAAGAACAAACCTGAAACAAGTAAATGGTAATAGGAACATGCATATCGATAATTACCTTAAATGTAAATGG
>NC_041231.1:105373631-105374464 GCF_002837175.3 Physeter macrocephalus | reverse complement strand
TATGATCATCTCAATAGATGCAGAGAAAGCTTTTGACAAAATTCAACACCCATTTATGATAAAAACCTTGTAGAAAGTAGGCATAAAGGGAACTGCTCTACATAATAAAGGCCGTATATGACAAACCCACAGCCAACATCATCCTCAAAGGTGAAAAACTGAAACCATTTCCACTAAGATCAGGAGCAAGGTTGCCCACTCTCACCACTCTTATTCAACATAGTTTTGGAAGTTCTAGCCACAGTAATCAGGGAAGAAAAAGGGAAATTAAAGATGATACAAACAGATGGTGAGATATACCATGTTCTTGGGTTGGAAGAATCAACATTGTGAAAATGACTCTACTACCCAAAGCAACCTACAGATTCAATGCAATCCCTATCAAACTACCACTGGCATTTTTTAGAGAACTAGAACAAAAAGTTTCACAATTTGTATGGAAACACAAAAGATCCCAAATAGCCAAACAGTCTTGAGAACGAAAAATGGAGCTGGAGGAATCAGGCTCCCTGACTTCAGACTATACTACAAATCTACAGTAATCAAGACAGTATGGTACTGGCAGAAAAAGAGAACTATAGATCAGTGGAACAGGATCGAAAACCCAGAGATAAACCCACGCACATATGGTCACCTTATTATTGATAAAGGAGGCAAGAATATACAATGGAGAAAAGACAGCCTCTTCAATAAGTGGTGCTGGGAAAACTGGACATCTACATGTAGAAGAAGGAAATTAGAATACTCCCTAACAGCATACACAAAAATAAACTCAAAATGGGTTAAAGACCTAAATGTAAGGCCAGACACTATCAAACTCTTAGAGGAAAACA